>NW_025781716.1:0-39613 GCF_021130785.1 Homalodisca vitripennis | reverse complement strand
TTATCTACGGACCTTTAAATTATCTATTTAAATTTTAGTACAATCGGTCTATTAGCTTTTACAATGTTGAATAAAACACACACACAAACATACAAGAGTGGCAATATTGTATTTTTATATAATAAGATTTATATAATAACTAAAGTATGAAATGATATATAAGGAAATAATATTGGATACAATTCAAAAGTTAGGAAGGTTTCTAAAACACGCAATAATGAAAATATTGCATATAGACCAAACCTGGCCTAGGAGCGTAATTTTGTCCTAATTTTTAATGACATGATACACAAGAAAAAATAGTTTTTAGAGAATTTACTAATATAGCACTGAAGTTTGAATTATAAAAATGCCCAGTATGACATTCATAGGTACCAGGACGTGGAGGCAAGGTACGGTTTAAAACACATTTACTGTGCCTGGACGCCAAGAGAGCGGGACAGCTATAATTTTGTATTTACTAAATTCTTCTTGCCACATTGTTCAGTAAGAACATATTGTCACAAACGGTAGAAGCCAAGAGAGCTAACAAGACGACCGAAAGCCAATCTCAACAGAAAAAAATTAATCTGAATATATTAACTAAAAACATCTTATAGCGTCTCAGATGAGAAGTTATCTTCTAGAACTAGCAGACTGTGGCGAGCAGCTGTGACCACAAAGTGGCTCGACATCGCTACGGGAACAACCTCGGCCACCAGTTATCGGGGACAAGATCGGGGATGGCTCTCATAGCTTCAGGTCAGTTTCTCTAAGTAATTTGTAGCGGTGTTGCTACATTTAATTATATGCTTTTAAAACCCTTCATCAATGGATTCTTGGAAAAGCGTACTGTCACTCCAGTACAAACCCCAACATTAACATCGAAATACACAGAAAACACGCAGAAATAAACATAGGCTCGATTTACATCACAATAGACGTACTAAGAACAATCTCTGGATTAAGATAATATGACCATGTGACATTTTACATTCGAGTTTTTGTGAAAACTCTTTATATGTATTCAAGTGGTGGGTTCCTGAGTGACAAAAACAAAGGGAGTTGAGATGGAGATAGACAGGCATGTAATACATCGTCTCCACTCCATCCTACCTTTGTTTGTGTTCAAATGCTACTTCACAAGGTTAATTTGCAGCTATCTTCAGCCAACGTTCTTACACACATTCTCTGTCAGTTTGGAGCTGATGTTAAGATAAACACGTCGGATAATGTTTTCATTAGAGAGAAAGTTAACAAACGACGATTGTTTTATGTGCTGTTTTTTTTAACATGACTACTGTATGTATACTCATATAAATGAGATACAATATTAATATTGTCTTGGAGAATAGATTTGGAGAGAAAGGCGTGGCTTCAAGCTGTAAACTTTCCAACCATTATGGACAGTATTCAATCAATGGTAAATTTATGGAAGTTAAAATTTTATTAAAATTGAAGATATTAAAAATGTTTTATGATCAACATGTATTTTAGATATTAAAGACACAAGTCAGGAAAATATCATAGTAAAGAAACACGTTAAAATTCTAAACGGTTTTTTTTGAAATGAGATTTGGGATTTGATTACTTTATTCTATTATCTCAGTAATATGTTAAAAATTAATTTTTATTTGGATGAGAAGCGCCTAAAATTAGTTATATATAGGAAGACTTGTACTTTAACTAGCAGGTTTTACAATCACATGTTAGTGTAACATAAACTAATACAGGTATTTCGGGCGGTAAAACATAAAGCTTTATTAACTTTTGAAATACTTGAATTTTAATTTACTAACCCACCTGTTAAGACGTCTATTCTTGAAGGATGAAAACTATATATTTATCAAGTAAATATTCTAGCTACTTAATTAATTAAAATGCAACCGTACACCCACATTTTTCATTTGTTAACTTTGGCCAATGCTATACGTGTAATGCTTCAAACTCTTGAAAAAAAGAATTAATCATATTTTTTTATAAAATATTTAACCATAGATAATTATGGACCAAAGCATCACTTTTTTAGGTTGATAGTTGCAAACAAAATCATATAATTAAGAAATGATACTAAGGCACTTTATTATACAAAACGTCTAGTAAATAAATATCTTGGGAAATTTGCTTTCAACTCGTTGACAGTTACGTCCTTAAATAGTTATACCTTTAAGAATATGATGTCATTATATTGGTATGATCAAACATATTATCAGTCATATTTTGTAGAATATTACAATATTGAGAGCGAGTCCTACTTAATTATATTCAATCAATAGCATATGTAGTGCACCCCAAAATTCTGTAGTGAGAAACTCGTTTGGTAATGTAACACTGACATGTTATTTAGTGTTTTCGGAATTATTAAAAATAGCTTGTTATTGAAACAAGAAAATCAAATATGTAGAAACTGTAAGGAAAACATAGAGTGTGTACTCAGGACAAGCTGATGAGAACTTCCCACCCCGTTCCACCGCTGCTACTGTCAGAAGTCTTGGGTTTGAGGGTAGCTTTCAGCCCTTTTATAGGAGACCTAAACCTGCTTAGACTTACATTGTTTACATCGTTATCCTGTGCTTAAAGTTAATACCAGTTACCGTCAATGACGTGGATACAAATTTTATATAGTCATATCACAAATAGAGTAATTATTACTCCATAAGACGTTAAACAATCATCATATACCAATTTCTATTTTAACCACAAAAAATCCGGGATTAATTACTAGAATAGACAATTTATTTTTCTATAACTTGTTGCCTTGTACACTATATAATAAATCTACTGTACAAGTTTAAAATGAGTAGATGTGTTATTGAAAGCTAATTGATAGTGTAAAACTTGTTAACTGGATAGTATATTGATACATTAAGAATATATATTTTGCTCTTGAAAACAAAGTTAAGAAGGATTTTGGGATGTGATTGAATAATTTACTAGGAAATATATAGTGAGTACGTCACACTAATAGGACTACTACAGTCAGGATGGTACATGGAAATATATACAGGATACGTACAGGTTTATGTGTGAAACAAAGGTAACTTATTTTGTTCTCAAATAAAGATACGTTTATAGAAATCGCTCCTGGTTATAACTTTAACTTGGAAGTATTATACACAAATTTGGTCAAAACTTTGTTTTATAAATTTCTTTTAAATATCGCTTACCAAAGCAAAAATGTCTTAAAAATTAATAAATAAAGCTATTGGTTGAACATTATCGCAACTGTTGTCCCAGGTTTTATTTTAATTATAAATATAACTTACAACTTATAGAACAAAAATTGTGTGTTCAACTATAAATATGTACAACAATGAATTCTTAACGGTAAGAAAAGTTATGACACAACGGAATGTGGAAGGACCTGGTGGAACGGAACGAAGGTTAATGTTTCAAAGGGAAACGGTTACTGCTCGTTTGACGCCAATTCAGTCAATAGTGTTCTCCTTTGCACCTAGAGGGGAATATTTACTTTAGTTTCAAATTCTCTAGAATCTTATAAGAGTTGTCGAACAATACTATGGCAATTCACAGTTCTTAAGGATAACATGTTGTGTCTTCAATATGTATACTGTAGGAATTTATATTTTAATGTAGAATAGAATGCAGTGGAATATTAATAAAGCATTCGTGGATATAGCATAATAACATAAACATACGGAAATGGTACGAGTTAGGTAACATTGGCAATTGTAAATAGCCTAGCAGCAGATTAAATAAACATCCCTATATCACACTGGTAGGATTAATGTAACTTCAATAAAGAAAGTGATATCCTATGTATAAGATGGAAAAATACACTTTTCATAACATATGAAAATTATCTTTTGAACATTCAGAAATAGTTTCAGTAAAAAAAGAAACAATGCTATAGACAATTATTTGTTAAATTAATTGAAATACACGAAAATTATGCGATAACTTTATATTCTTTAGGAGAAAGAACACAATGGACGACACTTCCATTTTAAAGGCAATGAGGTGCAATAGAAATGTATATGAGATAACTGTGTTTATCTTAAAGAAGACAACCCCCAAGTGTTGTCTATTAAAGTTAAACATTACGTACATAAAACCACATCATTGATAGTAACTGGCGTTACAATACAAATGAATACGTAGAAAACTCAACGCTGACAGTATTAGGGCTGACGATATCAAATCTATAACATACAAAATTTTGGAAACAACATTTCCTATGTGTTTTGTGTATATATATATAGTAAACCCCATGCGTTTAGCACAATTGAACACTAATACATAATATACACAATAAAAAGCATAAGAGTTAACTCAATGATAAAGTTAACAGAATATTTTCCGGACATTTCCCATCGTTCAGTGATGCAAAAAATTAGTAACACACTACGCTTCAATCTGATCTCTTAATCAGATAAGTAACTAACCTAACACATCATTGCAAACTAGGTTCAAATAAACAAATCATACCAGGTCGTTATAAATCCAAACGATAAAAATAAGTTACAGTATTCTCCTGCATTTGTCAACACAAAATAAACTTCACTTTAATATTGATATTTTCAATCCATATTTTTTATATTGATATTCTATGTGAAAAATAAACATATTGGCTTTCTAGAACCATAAAAAAATTAGTTCAAGTCAAGCTTGGCAACTTTGAACTAATGTGTATTTGAGTCTCCTAACTTTGTTGTAACTCGAGTGTCAACTCTGACACAAACTGGATATCCAACTTGTAGCATTGGAAACTCGTTCAGACTATGAGAAAACTCCAGTAAAAAACGAAAGTTACTTCTACATTGCATACGTCTCAGACTCTCTTTGTAAAATTGCATACCATAACTCTTGTGTCACATACAGGAGGTTTAAAGGATTTTTGGAAGCTATATTGAGAAGTGGTGAAATATATTTCAACAAATATAAACATCTATTAAAAACGATGATTTATTTACGTTCGGTTAGCTTGTGTCTGCATTCTACTGGGATTGCAAAAATTAAATAAAACTAGAGAAATTGTGTTGTAATTTATATGTTTCTACAGTTATGATTTTCTTAAAAACGTACATTCAGCCAAATACAAAGCGAAGTGAAATATACCACAATATTTAAGTTAATTAATGTTTTTTATTATTTACATATATTTATCAGCATAAAAAATACCAAATATTTTTAAACGTGAGTTGCAATATTTAAAATAGTACAATTTTTGAAATATTTATAAAACCAAAATATGTATGAATAAAATTATATTTTTTCCAAAAATAAATTTCTTAAAGGTTTGTATTTCACGCAATATTCCGTGGTTTATATTCTGTAACACGTAGTAAACCTAAAACGGGTGCAATTGATGTAATAAATTGAAATTTATACCTTTTGGATTTGAAAAGTATCAAAATTAGGGGAACGATTTATATTCTTCAGTCTTTTGCCAAGGTCCAATAATTGTGCGTTTTGTATTTTGTAAAGAGATTTTTTACAAAGGATTGCATCTGGATTCTGTAATAACCTCCTTTGTGCAGATATTAATTTGAATACCTCTTGGGCTTAAATGAGTATTGAGAACTATGTAACAAGTTCTATAAAACACGTTGGAACGATTGAAGACCTTTTCCAAGATGTAAATACATCAAAATAATCTCAAAATGTATAATTTAAATGTATTGTATAAGTATGCAAAATAGATTAAAAGGATTATGTCAGGAGCACATTATTATTGATGACGATTTATTCATATATTGTCTTTCTAACAAATGCAATTATATTAAGTTTAAGAATAATATGAGATTATTTAAAATTATATAATATGTATAATTACAGGTGTCTTAATCATGTAGTACGCACTTAGGTATCTGCCATAGTTAACGTCTTGAACCACTGTTCAATTAGCTACTAGTTTTAATATGGAAGAATTAAAACCACAACACGTGTCGCTTAATAGGCTAGGCTGAGGATGCATGAAAAATGTCGGTACATGTACATTTTACGTTGCAAGTGGCTTACGTTACATACGTGTTTCGTATTTTTACCCTAATGCAATGTTCCTACTGAGTAAATATATAAGGTTTCAAGGGGTTAAAATAACAACTACAGAAGTTATAAAATATTTAAAGCGGGACTACATTTCTCGCAAGATTAACATTTCCTTGTTCTACATCTGTGGCTGGGCGTGCGTCACTAGTGCATGTAGAGACCATGACCCAACTTCTTGTGGCGGTTGTATTAACAATCATTCCTGTTGACGTTAGGTAATGCAGTTAATAGCAGTCAAAAAGTTTGGCTGGTAGTAGTGATGCTGAAATCAGGGTAATTTGGCCTAATTATAAAACGTGTTTCGTAATTTAATCTTCTGAGGATAAAAGTCCATTTTGGTCTGATACAAATGCCTCCTGCCTCCGATGCCCCACACTAATGGCTACATAATTCAAACATCACTCAAAGTAGTTAACGTAGTAATAACATAACTTAGTTTTTGACTAAAAAACATTTAATTCAGCAATTCAGACAAAACTTAAACAAACTGTAAATTTCTCAACTAAAAATCAGGTAATAATAAAACATGTGGTTTGACTTTAATAGCAATCCTACACTATTCTCCCCTTCATAATTGCCATCGCCATTAATATCGGATTGTTGCCTGTTTTCACCCACGTTATCCACAAGTTTTCTCAGTTAGTCTGAATGAGTCCTTTTTACATTTCCACCAGCAAGAACTTCGTAGAAGTATAATCCATTTCGTTTTCTCACAACTCCAGCCGACCAACCGCTGCCATGGTCATTCTTTATTCCCACTTCTTCCAAATACTCTAGTTTCTTTTTGGGTATCCCTGGGTCGATTTCTCCAGAATTTTGCGTAAATCGTGCTTTTAATATTAGGTTTCATATTGTAAAATACCGTGGGAATCCTGCGTCCTAAAACATTTAAGATGAAGCATTCCGGTGGTTTTATGAGAGAAATTTGTTTAGCTAATTTTTCGTAGAGTAGTATCTCCTTTCCAAAATTCTGATATGTTGTTCTACAAGTCCATTACTTTTTAGATTGTAAGGAGTGGTCTTAATATGGTGTATTGAAAATCTTTAGAAAAAATGTCAATCTCATTTGAAACAAACTGGGGTCCATTATCATTGACTATTTCATTTGGTAGTCCGTATTTACTGAACCATGTTCGTAATCGGTGTATGACTGCTGTTGATATTGTCGTCTTCAAGCAGTCAACTTCTGCCCACTTAGAGAGAGCATCAATACCTACATTCCACATAGAGCCATTGACTGGTCAGGCTAGGTCAATGTCTACTCTTTCCCAAATCTTTTCTGGTACATTTCCAAGGATAAAATGGTACCTCTTTTATGTTATCTCGATTCTATTATGAAGGAGTGCCTCTTTTAACGAACATCTCAGTATCGTGATCAATTTTAGGCCACCACACATAGTACCGTGCAACTGATCACATAACTGCAATACCAGGATGTCCTGAGTGCAAAGCCTTCAAAATATCAGCCGTCATACATTTTGGAACAACGATTCTTCCGAACCACAGTAGGATGTCATCTTCGGCTATTAATTCGTCTATATTTTGTTTCTATGGTTTTAAACATTCAGGGGCAACAGAGGGTTAAGGGGTTCTCCTCACATAATTTTTCACCACTTTCAATTGCTTATACTTTGGTATTTGTTGTTTTAAAATTTCAAAGGACATTATAGAATTAACTTTATCCATGTTTAAGAACTTATCATAGGTCTCCTTTGGTTGTTTTTCTTCAATTGGAATCATGAAGAAACATCTGCACATAAATTTTCTTCCCCTTCAGTTGCTCCTATACTCAGTTTTATATTTGTATTGATTTAGTCCAATAGCCTATCTCACTAAATGATTGTTTACAACTTCCGGAAGAGCTCGTGAATTTCCAAAGATTTGTTGTAGTGGCTCGTGGTCTGCCACTAGTGTGAATTTCCGACCGCAGACGTATTGATTATTTTTCCTAACACCAAATATTATAATAGCCAAAACTTCTCTATCAATGTTAGAATATTGTTTTTCAGTAGGTATAAGAGTACGACTTGCAAAGGCAATCGGTTTTTTTATCTCCATTTTTCATATATGTTCATAAGTACAAATCCAAGGCCATTTTTCGAAAAATCGCAGACCATTACCAAGGGTTTCAATTTATCATATGGTACCACCGTATATTCGCTGGAAAATATTGTTTTTAAATTCTTAAAGATCTCTTCCTATCTTTCGGTTCATCCCCACATTGGGTTTGTTTTCTGTTAGCTTACTTACATAGATAACTGCAAATAGCATTAATTCCTGGAATGAATTTCTTATAGAAATGTATAGACTCCAAGAACGATCTTAGCTGCTTAATATTTATCGGTAACAGAGTGTCTCGTATTGACTGTATCTTTTCTTCTGTTCGATTTATACCTTTTTGGTCGATTTTATGTCCTAAATAAGTTACAGACTTACTCGACTTTTATTTTAAACCAACCTTTTACATTCTTGTAACACTTCACTAAAATTCCTATTATGTTCATTCCTGTCATTTCTTGTCACTATGATGTCGCATAGCAGAACTCCTACCTGGTTTAAACCGTTTAAAAGCTTTTCCATGTACCACTGAAAAGTACCTGGAGTTGATAACACGCCGAAAGGTAACACTTTGCACCTTTAGTATCCATTGTGGGTGGCTATTACTGGACATTTTTTGTGTTCCCCTGCAACTTCCTTCTGGACGTAAGCATCTCGTAAATCTGCGATGGAAAATTCTTTGTCCCCTTCAATTTTACTGGGAAGTTCTTCAAAAGTTGGGATAAGAGCAATCTCTGATATTTAATTTGGATTCAATGTAACGCGGAAATGTCCACATACCCGCACAGAACCCTCATTCATCTCTGCGTTAACTGTTGGAGTGGTCCATGATATAGGCGTATCGACAAAGTTCACTTATTTTATGACTCCTTCCTTAGCAAGTAGTGATAGTTCATTTTCAATTCTGATTTTTCATAGGAAAAGGATCTCTGAGGGCTGAAAAAATGCTTAGGTCCTTTCCATCATCCTTTCCGTGGATTTTTGCTTCGTATCCTTAATTCTTCCTAAGCCTTTTGAAAATATATAATTAAATTCCTTAATAATCTATTGAACTCTAGGTTTATTATTTTCTTGTTTTACACTTCCTGCACATTTAACTTTAGTAATAACCACATCTAGGGGAAGTTCCATATCGAAAAACAGCATCCATGGTAACCCAAATATAGGTTTTTCATTACCGTTAACTACACATTTTTTTCAATTTGCGAGTCTTATGACATATTGCGACTGTATTATTACATTCACCAAGAATATCGAATATCCTACAACACCTTGTAGCTTGTACTGTCATTACTACTCCTACCCCGATACAACTCACTTTAACGGTTAAATAAATCTTGACACCTTAGTAGGTGTACAATCAAATACCTATTAGATAGTTTAAGTGCAGAATAGTTAGTATTAGCATAATTAAACTTGATACAAAACCTTAAATATTGGGAATTTCAGTGAATTTATATAGTTTTTCTGACGTCAATATACTGTGACATAAAGCCAGAAAAATATAATATGGGCAAAAAGTTAGTTTCATATTCTTAACAAGTTTTTTATTCTCTCATTTCAACTGTAATCAAAACTTGTGTAGTTGACGATCAATGTATTTTGTAATAAAGTTTTCTGCAAACATCACGTTGTATTCTTGTACAATGGAAAATGCCTCTTGGTTCCTAAACAAGTAACAATTTATAGTAGGTGGAAAATAGTCAGTGAACAATTGACAGTTATCATATTCATATAAATTATACCGTGCCTTACACAACTAACTGTTAATAGATGTCATGTTATAACTATGAAAACCTGAGCGCTGGTTACTGTGTGGTTAGGTACTGTAACCCGTTTTTATATTATAAATAAAATGAATCGATAATGTGTTGCTAAGTTCTATCTACAGTAATGTAACGCAAAATTGCAAAGATGTAGTTATAATCTTATTTTTGCTAAAAATTGCACAAATTATAAACTTATCGCTTTTCACCGAAATAGACGCTTTTAATTGGATTTTGAGTTGTATTTTATTGTCGCGGGAACAGCGCAAAACTATTTAAGTCAGTCGTAAGTATATATATTCCTAATGATTTTTAAAAAGCAAACTACTGTATGGTATTTTGAAACGTAATACCTTACACAGGAAATATACAAAAAGTGTTGGCAGTTAGACTCACTTTGACAAATTAGAAATTTGATCATCTCTGAGAGTAAATATATAAAAATACAAACATACATACATATATATATATATATATATATATATATATATATATATATATACATATATATATGTATACGGTTCAATTTCACAGTCTTATAGTTCGCATATCATTCTGTCTTATAGTTCAAAAGGTCGAATAATCTGGCGAGGAAAATAACTAAAGTTACACGGATATATTTCACACGATAATGTTAAATTTTACTTTTTTCATATTTGTCAAAGTGTACGCAATAACCATCTTAATTTTAAGAGATAATCTTTTAGTAATATCTACTAATTTTTCATTGTAAGGAGACAAATCGCTAATACTTTCACTCTTTGTTTTTATGGCTTCGTGAAGTTTGTTGAAATATTAACAATATGGAATTATACAATTGTTTACGGTATTTTATAATTAATTTTAATTTTAAAGGGATCCGGCAGTGGACCCAAGAAATTAATTAATAACCAATACATTTGATGTTGTCAATGGTTGTGGAAGCGAACATTTTACTGTGGTTTAGTGTACAGTAAAGTATTTTTGGTTGACCACACACACACGCGAGCTCAAAAGTTGCATACCCAATATGGTACAAATATGTTCCATAGAGACGGTTGTGACAATGGTTCACTTGCAGACCAATGATGGCAATCAGTATTCTTATTCCAGAAATTTCTCCACCTCCCACACGACTTCCCAGAGCAACCGGCCACTTCGTGTGGATGCTGATTAGGTGGATTGTGGAGGTCTGAACCACTAATAAAAGACACGTGCTTTTCAGTTGTTACGAAAATACCTGCGACACTACTTTTTGAAGTAAAAGTTGGGGTGAGGGTCTCTTATACAGTATAGCAAGTTTATTTATTTTGGTAATTTCGAAACCAAGGTTGTGTAACATCTTTTGTACAAATAAGAGGTACTGGTGTGAGAGAAGAGGTCTTAGATATTACTTTGGCTACTACCTGCATTACTAATCTTACAAATGCAAACCATCTATATTAACTAGGTTACCACGTCTGCTATGTATAGCGTTTTTCAACCATGACTGCATCTCAAAGACACTGTGGAAAATTGGCAAAAACCATCAAAGGTATTCCATTATTGGTGTCAAACCATAGAGGAAACACAATTAATAAGACGAAAGATAGTTAACTTAGAAACTGATTAACCTCCTATTGGTCCTGAACTAACGCTTAGTTAAAGTTTTTATAGATTAGCCCGGTTGCTAAGGGGGTGTTTTAAAACATAAATAACATTGGAAATGAATTAAGGGAAACGTTCAAGCCAAGAGTTTGCTCATAGACCATCAAGGACATAACAGCAGATACCTTTAGAATGACTATAACAGAGATCCGTCAGTTGACTGGTTTTATTAGAGGGCACTAGATATTCTAAAACCAATTAAACAAAAAAGGCAATAAATATCAGGAAACCCTGTGCAAGAAATGTGATGAGTTTGATAAAATTACTGGGTACGTCATATTTAAATATTCTCTATTACTAAGCAAACGCTCAAGATCTCTAGGTATAATTATCCTTAGTGATTGGAACAGATAAGCATTACAGAAAATCTCATGGCTTGTAAAGCACTTTTATTTGAGACAGTTTAATCCTGGAAAGCGAATGCAAAATAAGCCGGTTGACGTGGATGCAATCCCAGGACACTATTACGGGATCATGAGACAATCCCATATGGCTATACTAGGCTGTTACGGAGTAAAACAATTCTAGCTAGTGTAACACGCTAAGGCAGATTAATCTGGTCAGTTGACTCAATTACTGGACATTTGTAAAATATATTATATATATATATATATATATTAACTATTTTCCACGTTATAATTAACATGAAATTAATTAAATATATAACATGACAATAAAAAATTTTATTACACATTTATTACTTTACTAGATGGATTTATTGCTACTTTAATAAATTAAATATTCCCTACTATGTCCTAACACGATTAATAATTACAATGAAATTATGTCAAATTTAAATCCTTTCAAATAATAACACTTTTGTACCTTAATACATAAACTTGTTAAAAAGTAACCTGGACTACCCCAACTAACATGTCTTCAGAAGCTTAATTCTGTATACGAGAAGATGGATGATCGTAGTAAATGTATTATTTCGCAAATATTGTTTGTATACTTACACTAGCACAGATTTAATTGTTTTACAATTGTTCTTGTTAAGGTTGAAACGGTTTTTTCTATTATTATTCCATAATTATATGCCAATGTTGTTCTTTTTGAGGACCACAGTTTGTTAAGTTTATTTTTGATAGCACTTTATACAGGGTTAATAAAAAGTCTGGAGACCCCCGACTAATATTGTAACGGCTCAGACGAGAAAAACTAAACTCTCCACACATTTTATGTTATATTATGAGGTACTTTTTGGGCATAATTAATGCTTCATTCACGAACCCAAAATGGGGTATTTTGGGTTCAGCTAAAAAATTTTAATTGTAAAGCCCCATCAAGTGACCTGTCATTTTCAAGCCCCTGATAAAAGAAAACAAAAAACGCAAACTAGAGGTCTCTATATTAACCCAGTAAAAGATGACTGCCAATTGAAAATTGTATAAACCAGAATAAACTACTTACAACATAGGAATAACTAACTTTAGGGGCAGCTAAAAACTGTCACTTTTAAGCACCACTCAGTTGATCTCTCAGTTTATCTGCTTAATATTGACAGCTGCCCCCAAAATTCCCCATTTTGGGTTTGTGAATGAAGCAGTAATTATCCCAAAAAGTACCCCATAATATAACATAAATTTGTGGCGAGTTTAGTTTTTCTCGTGTGAGCCGTTACAATATTAGTCGGGGGTCTCCATACTTTTTATTAACCCTGTATATAAATATATATTTTGTCTCATTAAAAGTGATATTCTATAAATTTTGCTTCAAAAATAAACATTTTGAAGACGATTAGAAACAAAACACACATTTTTAATGCGTGCAACCACAGTAAATCCTCTTAGGTAACACTTGGAGTAGCGATGTCGTAATTTTGTTATGAAATTCATAGGTAAATTATAATTTATACCAAAATACTCCAGGGGAGGTTGTCTTTAAAATAATGGACGTATAACCCACATCTTCATGTTTAAAAATGGAAAGTATGGCGCAGTTTAGTAAGAATAGCTCGTCATTAAATTAAATAAACTGTTTACCCAGCACGGATCACTTCTAGCTGGTTTATACCTTCCAGTTGAACCTACCACTGGGCACAGCAAAAACCAATGTTTCAATTAAACATGGGCACCCTTATAGATGTCCAGGTGCGGCACATCACTAACTGCTAATTTCGAGATTCTGGGGCTTGAGCCCATTTCAATAGGTATAGTTCTACTATTGGAGATGGTGTTGTATGTTCCGTAACCTCAGAGGTTCTTGCTGGCCTCAAACAAGGGTGTGCCACCCTCTGCCTACTATGACTAGAAAGGATAGTCCAGAGCTGGCCTCCTCTTCTTCCGGGAAAACATGACTTTGAGGTAAGTGCCCTAATGCCTTAATTCTTCCCCATGGATCCCGATAGGCGGCATCCCTAACCCTAACCTTTCCCATCCTGAATTTCCTGTCACTCCAGAAGCGGTGCTAAGGTTCTTATAGGACTAAGTGCAATTTATAAGCTTCTTGTACCAAGATAAAAAATAAAAAAGCTAGTAACAAATGTTTTCAATCTCATGTAGAGAAATCTAAAACCAAAGTAAATGTTGTTCCTTCTAAACTCTATTGATAAAGGAAGCATGGTCTGAAACACCCACATAAATATTTAATTACTATAATATTTATTGATCCAACGCAGCTTGATATAAAGAGGAAAGGAATTCAAGAATAAATTAGAATAATGTGATTTAATTTTATCCAACTAGGTTGATTTGTTCAGGAGGTTTGAGTTAATAAGATTATTTGAGAGTAAAGCTCCGTGAAATATCTAAATTACTTTAATAATTTTATCACTTTCAAAGCATTAAATTCATTTCAAGTAAATGAACCTTTAATGTTCCTTTGCCCCCAGCCTGGATGCAAATCTCTTCTTGCACATGGCTATAAAAATAATTTATGGAGATTTAAATTTTAATTACTTATAAGAATAATGAATTGTGCACGCTAGTTTTACACTCAGAAACGCACTAGTATCTGCTTACCAATGGCAAATTTTAAAGTGGTTCACGATAGGATAAAAGTAAATATTTAATACAAATTTAAGCTTATTAATAAAACAAAACGTAACCATTTCCACCCGAATAAATCCTAGACCCTGTTCTTTCTCTGTACTGAGTAAAAATACTTTAGGAACCTATTTAGGCAACGACACATTTTTACTTATAGAATGTAGATAGGTACTGTTGACTATTGATAATACTATTGAAAACGCACAAAGAGGAAAAACATTATGTTTTCAGACATAAAAAACAATCCGGAAAGTAATTTTAACTCCTCTACAAGAACTTCTTAATTTTTATATATTGAAATAGCATCTTTTTACTTATTTTATTGTATTTATAATTGAGAATAAACTGTTACAAACAATTTACTTATTTTTTTACACAGACAAAGTAATAAAAGTTATTTTGTAACTTTTACGGGTTTTTGATGCAAATACATTTCAAATAATCCCATTAACCTAGTGTTTTAGAAAACATTTCATGAAGGATTATGAAAAACGTATTTTCTTTGATAGTATATTATTCATCAAGATATTTGTTATTATTTTTAATTATAGACACATTTTTTAAGTTAAGACTATACCTAAAAAATGTATAAACTTATTCTATTTAAAAGTAGAACTTTATAACTAGTAGTACTTTAATTTTTTAGTAGTAATGAGTGCTAGTTAAGTCAAACTATCAAAGATAAATAAAACAGTAATTTTAATACAGTAACTATAACCAATAATAATTGTAAATTTTTAAATTCTTAGTACCGGAACATAAATTAAATTAAACTACAAAGTGGTGCTCTAATCTTTTATGAAACAATAAATTTGCTTGGAACGTTCCCTTGTCTATTAAACAAGAAAGCTGTAGCTTTAGTTGTAAGACTAATGTAAGTTTTGCTTTACATGTTATACAGTACCGTTTTAAGCTTTCAACCTCTGGTTTTGGAGGTACTTATTAAATATAATATTCATTCTCCATTTGAACATTTCAATATATAGTTCGTTAGTGATATTTTTATAAATGGCCGATGTTGCATGAAATATTACTGAATTATAAAATCTTATATTGCATTACACACTATACAACAAATATAATATTACGGGATGATAACTCTTAAGGATAGAACCTAGTCACAGGTAAATGGAAGTTAGTAATTCCAAACGTTGCGTTATTTTAAACTTAATTGTTTTTTTAAGTTATTTAAGGCTAGGATTAGAGTTGTGATAAATTTTAAACTAAAAAAAATCATGAAGAGTTAACTTGTTTTATAACATCGTGCACTTTTCTACCGCAGTTCTCGATTCTTACCAACTCAAACCTTCGTTAAACAATGTCATAACTGCTTAGTTTTGAGAAACTGCCGGCATCTATCTAAATCCATCTGTGTGGCACATACATCATTTACCGATATACAGATATATTTGTATAGTTATTTTTACATGAGATTAGTCAAAATTTTTGTTTATAAAAGTTACTTGGACTCTAGAATCATGTATTAGCAAAATGTGAAAGTTAGCAAAGCAGTGAGTACATTCTATCTTCCGATTTATAGGTTACATTATCTTATTGTAGTCGAAACAGTCGAATAGCATTCAAAAGCATGAAACTATAAAATAATATGTTCTATTCATTCTCTTAAGCTTAAATTCTTTCGATACTAAAAAACTTGATTATGATTTTTAATACTTAGTTGTTCCGAATAGTCTTAGTTATTCAAATGTTAACTTGTCAAATCTCTTGTATAAGGCCTATTGCCTTCATTATTCATTATTATAAAACTCTTTGAAATCATATTGTAGTGTAATTTCTCAATCATACATGTTATACATTCCTTATTTGATCATCCAACACTCTAGAGTATATGGTATGTTAACAATTCAATAATATAATTCTTTTATGGCAAACGCATTGAAATTCGAGTGTATGAAGCTGTGATGTGTAAGAAAAGGCCAAAGTGGTGCAAAATCTTGTGGCTGACCTGGTGCAACTGTAGTTTTGAACTAACATTTCAAAATATGAGACTTGTGCACGAATTGGAAAGGCTGTAACAAATTGAAAAAAAGAAATCTTGAAACAATGTTTAATATAAAAAGAATTCTATAAAGTGAGCAAATACTTGATTACTCAGGCTACTGAAATGAAGTTCAATAATGGAAGTTCACAGCAAATGTCGTTTTTCTAAGTCTATAATCAAATATTTTAAATTTAGTTTAAACTGCTGAAAATAGTACCTACTTTTATTACTTAGGTACCAATATTTTCTCAAAACGTTTGGTAGGTCACGTATAAGATAATTTAAAACCATGATAAACAGTTTCTTGGAAACTTGAGTATACTAAACATTGCTTCTATTAGATTAAAGGTATGAGTTTTAGATCTGCAAATAAAATATTGTTATACACAAAGGAACGTCAGAGTGTAAATTTATAAATAAATAATACTATGGACGATCCAGCAATAAGAATAAACTGTAAGTAATATTCTTGATATGTTGACCCTCCACATACTCTAGACTGTTGGATGGTCAAATTAGGAATGTATAACATGCATGATTGAGAAAGGTCACTCCAATATGAATTATAAGAGTATTATAATAGTGAATAATTCAGGCAATTCAAGTTACTCAGGAGATTTTGAAAGTTTTACTTCAAATAGGTATCTATTGAAAAACTAAAACGATTTGTAACAACTAAATATTACAAAACATAAACGTGTTGGACAAATGAAGGGTTTAGTCTGTATTAACCAACACCTGATAATTAACAGTGATATATTTTTTTAACTGTTGTCTTCTTTCTTCTCATATTCATTTATGTTTATTTCTCTACAACATTGTTTTCATCCTTAGTCAAAGAAAGGTTCTCACTGATCACAAGAACTGTTTGTTTTAAACAGCAATTAGCCACGTAAAGGGTAGCTGATTATAACAATCCACAAAACACCACTTAATGTTTCCATGGTAATTTAAAATGAAAATTCATTCCAAATAAAAAAGAAGCATCAACATGCTATTAAATTTAGGTCCTCATTAATAAAGTTTATTACTATGGGGGCTGTGTCCCCATTATTTTGCCCTCCACAAAGAAAAAGGATTAGTTACAGAGATGATATTAGAATTTCGAAATGTTATAAACACCCATTTTAATTTAATGGGCCAAGAAGAATTTTCCACCACTGGTCCAAGATGGCCAGATGTGACTGTATGGTACCAAGCTAGAGAGTGCAGCATAGACAAGAATGGAGGGTAAATAATCTTTCTCATAATGATCCAGTGATCCCAAGCTAATTGTATAATAATAGCAGCGTATGAAATCTTTCGTTTGTAGATGATTCTTTAGTTTAATGCTTCACGGATCTTAAGCTACCTGGATAACAGTAGCGAGGAAATTTATGGTATAAAAATAAACTTCGTATTATGCAGTGCTGCCCTACCTGCCAGATATCTTCCCTCACAAATCCATGGTTTTTTAACCTAATGCAAAGCTGTCCTATCAAAATTGTGTCAAGGAGACGTCTTAGTTATGTAAGTACCACAAGACTGAGAAGTGGTGGAGGGTTGATGTTTTGTAAATGTAGCAAATTTAAATATAAAATAAAAAATTCAGTACCTCTGACCACATTTTCAACCACATTAGGTTAATGAAATTACAGTTTAACAAAACATACATTATTACGGCAGATATAGACGTATGTTAATCACTTTCAGGGCGGTATATCTGGGAATTACTTTCCATTTTATTCTACTCTCAGAACCTAAAAGTACTAAAATTCTAATTAATACCTTAAGAGTGATAGTTGATTTTCCTTCACGTACTTAGCTTTATTATTCTATAGATGTGACTTTATAAATATATCTAATATTTTTCTTAAAACACAAAGTCTTTTCATTTATTTAAACTGTTATGTTTCTTAGTTAATTTTTTTCTAATACTCTAATGTGTAATAAGAACGCGGGAAAGGAAGAAAAAAAGATTACTAAATTAAATTTTGCAACACAAGCATATTTAAAAATACATGATATTTATGTACGCTGATAAATATATGAAAATAGACAAGAACATAAAAAATAATTTGTGGTATGTTACATTTCACTTTGGATTTGGCTGACTGTGTAATTTAAAAACAAATCATAAACGAAGAGACATTTAAAATTACAACGCCTTTTTTCAGGTATAGTTATTTCACTGGAAATGCAGACAGAAGCTAAACGAACGTAAATAAATCAACGTTTTAGAGAGTCGTTTATGTTTGTTGAAATATTTTTTTTCATAGTCTGGACGAGTTTTCAAGTGTGTTACGAGGTGGATATCCAATTTGTGTCAGAGTTAACACTTGAGTTACAACCAAGTAAAAAAACTCAAATCTACGTTAGAGCAAAGTGCCAAGTGTGACGTGCAGTAGTTAGGGAGGTTTAAAAAAAATCAATATGTTTATTTTTACATAAAATAATAATATGGATTTAAAAAAATAACTGAAGTATATGTAAACAAATGCAAGTGAATATTGCCAAATACTTTGGTTGTTTGCATTTATAACCATCTAAGGGTTCTTTATTCAATTTTACATGGTTTTACATTGAAATATTATTGCAATAATTTTGAAACAAACGTTAATTAAACTCTCTAACAATGTTGTTATGATTTTTTAGACATTAAATAAATTTCTCGCAGAATTGGTTTTTACAAAAATATTCAATTAATGATAAATTAGCGATTATTATAAGAAGTA
This sequence comes from Homalodisca vitripennis, assembly GCF_021130785.1. Lineage (NCBI taxonomy): Eukaryota > Metazoa > Arthropoda > Insecta > Hemiptera > Cicadellidae > Homalodisca > Homalodisca vitripennis. The sequence goes on along the minus strand of NW_025781716.1, from coordinate 20,466 downwards.
CAGTAATAGTTATACAACTGTAATTGAATCATCAGACAATTGCATTCAAATTTATCGCATTACAGAAAAGTAAATTGTAAAAGTTAATAGAGAAAATGTTAGTGATTGGATTTCACCCTTTTTTCATGATATTGAAGTGTATTATATATTAATAATTAAAAAATAAAATCTTTGATCTACAGAAAGAATATCTTTTACACTCAAGTTAACTATAAACTGTTAATTATTGTTATAAATAATGCTATGAGTAACCTGTTAACATTTTTTGATAATATAGGTACCTAAGTGATAAAACACTTCCATAGTTCTACAAACATTATAGACTTACAAAAACAACATTTGCTGTGAGCGTCCATTCCTGAGCTCCAAAATCCATACTCTGGGTGTTACTAATTTTCTAGAATTTTTCTTTTATATTAAACCTTGCTTCACGCGTTCTTTTATAAATTTATTTCATAATCTTTTCCGATTCGCCCAAACCCGTGTCAAATCTTGACGTTCTAGTTTAACGTTACAGTTTGCACCAGGTCTCCCGCATGTATTTGTGTCACTTTTGCTTTCCAAAAACCCTCTCATTATAACATATAACAGCATCATATTCTGCACTTTTCAATGAGTCTGTCACAACAAAAGTTTTCGAACAATGTATGCTTACTTGAGCAGCTGGTTATATCATAATAAAACATCTTGACTACAGTTTAGCCAACTTATTTAGTAAACAGAGTAAAAATTTTACTGTGCCTGCTATGTAAAGTTGTTATGAAGATGCAAAGTCCACGCCGTGTATTCAAACTGTAAAAATAAATTTTTAACCTGAATATTAGTATAAATGTCATGTATTTGGTAACAATTTACTCAGAAATTATTAATTAATAACAATTACCGACAGAAAAATATGATATAAAACTTTCTCTCACTAACAGGTTCCCTAAGCGTATAAACAAAATAAACTAGTCACATAATTTCTGACATACCATTTAGCAAGCATTATTTACTACTTGGCCTATACACAGGTCTTTATAATGCCAAAATAAATGGAAGGGCGATTTCATTTTTTTATTTTTTTATTAGATAAAAGGTAAGATTTAATAACTGAAACAGTGGTTCATAACTGTGGCTGCGATGACGAGACAATCCACAAAAAGAGGCAAAAATCTAAATAAATATTCCTCTTATTATTAGTTATAGAGAGAAAAATCAAAATGAGACTCAAAATAAGCACTCATACCTTTGAAAAACTTCAATTCGATTCAATTACAAAATTATAAAACTAATTTTATTTCATTTTGTTCTTAGCAAAACTTTTACAACAGATATGATTTAAACAAATCCATTATAATTACTATGAGTCGGTTTACTTTTAAAACCTTTTGGTTCTCTCAAAGAGACATTTAATTTCCTTCTCTTGATACATGAGGAATAGAATCTCTAAGGTAGTGATGGCAACAAACATATTTACTTAAAGAATAATATCGACATAAAAGGTTTAGATTATGTGCCTTATGGAATGCCCTTAAGAACGAATACCAAGACCGTCCTGTAAAAGACCACTTGTGTCTAGGATTTGCTGTATTGAAAGAGAATAGAGTCCGGAAATGGGGATTTTACCCCGATAACTGCAACTGGCAATCAACTGGAGAAGAAATTTATGTCTTAATGAATGCGCTGTCGTGAATCCTACGTAAAGTGAAAGCTAAAATTTTAGTGATGCAGGTATACATTAAGGATAAACCATATTTTAATCCTAACTGTTTGTTCATTAAACTCCTCTTAATATCAGTAGATATGAATATGGCGGTTCTAGCTCACTTTTGGGGACAGACAGAAATTCCATACAAAATACTGTTTAAAGGACAATAAACGAATCTGTAAAATCAAACAGTAAGGCGGTTTCTAGCTCACTTTTGGGACAGTCAGAAAATCAACGTAAAATACTGTTTAAAGGACAATAAACTAATCTGTAACTCACGAATGAAAAATTAACCGAATCTATAGCCGTTTTACTGTTCATTGTAGGCTTCTAATTTCTAAAGCTGTTTTAATGAAAAAATCCAGAAATCTTCGAAATCTTTATTCCACGAAGTTAATTGTAACACAGTCTTTATCTTTAATAGTCTTCTTTCCAGTAAACAACCAAGTGTAATTTTTCATTTTTGTTCAATTCTTTAATCTTTTTTTTCATCCAAAACAGTCAAAAATCTGTTTGGCAAGTGTGTACTTTACAATCTTCCAACTCGGCAATTATTGTAAAACCCGGAATTTATCTTTCATTTTCTCCAGATTCAAAATTTTGTATTTACTATTTTCTTCTAATTCTATTAATTTCTTGTATTCTTTTGAATGTTAAATCACCAACCTTATTCAACTCTTGTAACAGTGCCATTTACATAGAAAAAAATTAATACTTCTACACTTTTAAGGTGAAAAATCAACACTATACTTCCAAAATACACAAAAAACCGGGGTTTTGACCCTAAAAAACACGGTTTTTTAGGGTCAAAACTACAGCTCTTAAGGTGCATATACTAGAGTTTTTTGAAAAATCCTGAAAATCTACTGAATTTCTCTAATTATTGCGAATTTTTAGCTTTAAAGTTGATAATGTGAACGATATTTCTCGAAAATTTCTGTTGTAAATATATTAAAATCTTAATGAAAAAATCTTGGAAAAGTTTAAAGAAAAAAATATTGAAAAAATAGCATTATAGAATTTAAATTACCCCCTACAAACCAATATAGTAATAAAAGTACTTTTATTACTATAACTATACTATTTTTTCAATAATTTTAAGTCTTAGTTTACAGATTTTTCTATAATAAATAGAAGAATCTACAGCTGTTTTACTACAATTTGTGCTGATTTGTGTCAAAAATCACCACTTCTCAAAATTTTAGTTTACAAATTTTTGCTCTTTAAATATGGAGCGGAAAAAGATAGAGTGCCCATACTGCAAAAAAGATGTTTTTGAACATCATTTTACCCGACATTATAAGTCAAAGAATCATCTGAAAAATAAAGATATTTATGAAAAAGAATTAAATTATTTGAAGACTTGGGCTAAAGAGAATCAAATCGATGGTCACGAGAAGATGTATAATATAGAAAAATTGCGTGAACTAAAGAAAAATTTTAAGGAAAGTAAAAAAGATCTCAATCTATTTAAAGATGAAAAAATTCAATCAATCGCTGAGAAATTGTCCATTGAAACAAACGATAAAACTAAGTCTGAAATGATCGAAGAAATTGACAAAACTCTTAATGAGAAACCCGAAAATATCATTGATGTAGAAGTTTTATCCTCAATACACGGTCTTTTCAAGCAATACATTTTAACAAACTTGAACGATAATTCCATGTCAATTTACAAATATCTTTCTATTTTGCGTCCAGAAATTAAAAGTTTAATCGAAAAATTTCAAGAAACCGTTAAAAATATGAAGGGCTATCTCTCTTTAGAATGCGAATACGAACGTACTTTAGTGAACGGTGAAACACAAACGTGTCCAATGTACTTTACTATAAAAGCAGACGAGATCTTTGACATAAACGACTTTATTACTAAGCAATTTAATAAATTAACACATCGAGAACAGACAAATCATCCAAATCGAGGTTCTGGATGGACATTAAAACGCTGCAAACAACTAGTTTTGAGCCTTAACAAACACGAATTTATGAACGCAGGATCATATATCGATTTACCAAAGAAAATCAAAGATAAAAAAGCTTGTATAAATATAAAAAATAAAGATGATTATTGCTTTATTTATTCTATCCGATGCGCTATTGAAAAAACCCGAAAAGAATGCTGACAGAGCAAAGCAATACGAGAAATTTGTAAATGACGAGATATTTTCAGGTTTCGAGTATCCAATGTCCTTAAAAGATATACAATTATTTGAAAAAACGAAGTCACAATTCCAAGTACAAATATCCAAAAATGTCTATAAATATCTACAGTTATGATGAGAAACTCAATATTGTTCCATTACAAATTTCTGAAAAATACGACGCTGAGTTAAACATTGACTTATTGTATGTTAAACAAGAAGACAAATCTCATTATGTTTTGATAACAGATTTAAATAAGCTCGTTTTCTCTCAGTTTATCTAAGCATGAACACAAAAAAAATTTTCTATGCAGAAGATGTTTAAGCCATTTCTACAAATCTGGAGATTTAACAGACCATTTAGAAATTTGTAAAAAATCACGAAGTTTTGTAAGCCAATTATGCCGTTTCCAGGTCAAAACAACAACATTTATTAATTATCAAAAGAAATTTTCTCATCCTTACGTTATTTATATGGATTTTGAAAGCATATTAGAGAAGATTCCCACATGCAAAAACAATCCGCAAAAATCGATCACAACCAAGATTCAGAAGCACATTCCATATGGTTTTTACTCTATACTTAGTGTCTAATGTGACCAATCGTATGTACAAGCCGATATGTTATCGAGCCAAAAATGAAGAAGATTTGCCAAATGTTCCTGCAAAATTGTTTGAAGAACTTAATAAATTATCGAAATACATAGCTAAAAAGTATAATTCTAAGAATAAAATACCTATGAAATTAACTGAAGAAGAAGAAATTTCATATCAAAATTCAAACGTTTGTCATATTTGTGAATGTGAGGGTTTTGATAATCAAACAAGAAAAAAAGTACGAGATCATTGTCATTTAACAGGTAAATTTCGAGGTGCTGCTCATTTATCTTGTAACTTGAATCTCAAATTTCCTCAAAATATTCCCGTTTTCTGCCACAATATGTCATGTTACGATACTCATTTGTACATAAAAGAGTTGGCAAAACAGTATGGTAATGTTGATTTGATCGCAAACACAGATGAGAAATATATAAATTATTCTGTAAATTCTGGATATGGATATGAGTTTGAAGATGATAAACCAAGAAAGTTCATCAAGTTTTCTTTCGTAGATACGTTCAGATTTATGGCATCGTCTATAGAAAAGTTAGCTAAAAACCTCAAAAAAGATGATTTCAAACATACAAATCATTTTATACAAGATGGTCTGAACGCAATTCTAGATAGACAACCAAATGACGAAGAAGAAATCTTTAAAATTCTATCTGGAAAAGGCATATTTTCCTTACGAATTTATCGACAGTATTGAAAAACTTGATTACACAGAAGAATTGAGAATTCAAGATTTCTATTCACTTTTGACAGACGAGAGCATATCTGAGAAAGATTATCAACACTACTTGAGCGTTTGGAACAAATTAAAAGTAAAAAATCTAGGAAATTACTCCGATCTCTATAACATTCAAGATGTTCTATTGCTCGCTGATATCTTTGAAAATTTTAGGAATATTTGTTTGAATTGCTATAAACTTGATCCAGCACACTATCTAACAGCTCCCAGTCTTGCATGGGATGCTATGTTAAAATTAACGAATATAGAATTACAATTAATTAGTGATTATAATATGTATTTGATGATCGAAAAAGGTATTCGCGGAGGCATTTCTCAATGTATTAAACGATATGTGAAAGCAAATAACAAATATTTAAAAGATTTTGATAAGACAAAGCCTGAAAACTATTTGTTGTACGTCGATGCAAATAACCTTTATGGGTATGGCCTAATGCAAAATTTACCATATAACGAAATCAAGTGGATGGATCCTAAAACGTATACAACAGCAGATTGGCAAGAAACAATTTTGGAACTCACTGGCGACGAAGATTATGGCTATATTCTCGAAGTCGATCTAGAATATCCGAAGAATTTACATGAAAATCATAAAGATTTGCCTCTTGCTCCAGAACATTATAACAACAAACTTTGCACAACTCTACTGGATAAAACTGAATATGTTGTTCATTCGAGAAATTTGAAATTCTATCTGGAACAAGGAATGGTGTTAAAACATGTGAATAGAGTTATTGCATTCGATCAGAAGCCTTTTATGAAAGATTACATTGATTTTAATACTAGTATGAGAACCAAAGCAACAAGCGACTTTGAGAAAGATTTTTACAAGCTGATGAACAACTCTGTTTTTGGAAAATCTATGGAAAATGTGAGAAACAGATGTGATATTAGACTAGGAAATGAAGAATTTTCAATGAAACAAGCTAAGAAAACAAATTTCAAATGCTTTAACATCTTTGACGACAACTGTATAGCGAGTCACATGTACAAGCAGAAAGTTAAATTTAACAAGCCAATCTACATAGGTTTTTCAGTTCTTGACCTTTCAAAATTGTTAATGTACGAGTTTTATTACAACAAATTAAAGAAGTTTGATCCAGATTTGAATCTGTGTTACATGGACACAGACAGTTACTTCCTAGAATTGAAACGTGATCCTTACAAAATTATTAAAGAAAATATAGATGATTTCGATACGAGCGATTATCCAAAAGATCACGAATGTTTCGCTACTAAAAACAAGAAGGTAATAGGGAAATTCAAAGACGAACTAAATGGGGAAATCTTAGAAGAATTTTGTGGTTTTTTTTTTTATTGAGGTCAAAGATGTACTCGTAACAAATATCTAGACAAAAATCCAGTTAGGTGTATTAAAGGAATTAAGAGAAGCGTTGTAAATAAAACAATAAATATCGAAAACTTGAAGAGATGTTTGTTTGAAGATAAAGAAGAATTTAGAGAGATGACAGTAATCAAAAGCTATAAACATGATTTGTATACCATCACCATAAACAAGCTGGCACTGAACGCTAAAGATGATAAGAGAAATGTCCTAGAAAATAAGATCGATACAGTACCGTATGGATATAAAGGCGAAGCAAAATCTAATATATTAGATGAGTTAAATAAACTTGGAAACTTTGACATGTAAATGGAAGATGATTTGATTCACTGCCACAAATGCAAGAAAAAAACGAAAAATATAGATTCTAAAATCGTTCAAACTCAAAACGGGTTGTATAGAATTGCAGCAAAATGTAAGACAAATAAGAGTAAATTTATAAAGAATCCAAATGAAAAACAAGTAAAGAAAGAATCTAAGAATAAGGAAGAAATCGAGATTGAAGCTAGAGAAATTCATGCACCAGTACGAAAGAAGTTTAAAAAGAGAAAAATTATAACATTAGGAATTGACGATTTATGGGCTGCAGATTTAGTTATAATGTCTAACTATTCGGATCAAAATGATGGATTCAAGTATATGTTAAATGTTATTGATACTTTCTCAAAATATGCTTGGTCAAGAGCTATCAAAAGAAAAAACGGTAAAGATGTTTCAAAAGCCTTCGAAGATATAGTAAAAGACGCGATAAAGATCAATCACAAACCGCCAAATCTACTTCATACAGATAAGGGTTTAGAGTTTAAAAATAAAGAATTTAACGAAGTTTTGAGAAAATACAACATTAAGATTTATCATACTGAAAACGAAGAGAAATCAAGTATTGTAGAGAGATATAACAGAACTCAAAATGAGAGAATGAAAGTAATTTTTTGAGATTAATAAAAACTTTAAATGGATCGATATTCTTCAAAAAATAGTCACAAATTATAATGATACGGTTCACAGCACAATCAAAATGAAGCCCAAAGACGTAGGTAAGGATGCAGAAAAGGAGTTATTAGAGACAGTTTTCGAGTATGTTCCACCTGAAATTCACACGAAAACTAAATTTAAAGTCAATGATCATGTAAGAATTGTTAGTAAAAAACAAACATTTTCGAACAAATATAAGAACAATTGGTCAAGAGAAATCTTTGTGATTTATCAAATTAATAACACAGATCCTGTAAACTTATGTATAAAAGATTTAAATAATGAAGAAATAACCGGAAAGTTTTATGAATATGAATTGAGAAAGTCAAAGATTTTTTCTATATAAATGGAGGCTCAAAAGAAATGTTCAATGTGCAAAGAAATAAAAGGTTTTGAAGCTTTTTATAAAGATAAAAGTAGAAAAGATGGAATTATTTATAATTGTAAAGATTGTTATAGGAAGTATCATAAAGAGCTGTATGATAAAATAGAAAAATTAACTTTGGAAGAGAAAGAATGTCTTAAATGTAAAGAAACTAAAAAAAATTTCAGAGTTTAATAGTCATCCCTATAGTAGAGATAAGAAAGACTCATATTGTAAAGATTGTGTAAAGAAGAATCACCATAGATTATATTATGAAGATACTCAATGTGAATGTGGAAGAACTATAAAATGGTTAAATAATTATCAAAAACATTTACAAACAAAAATATCATAATTCAAGAGTTTTTAGTAAAATTGAGTAACATTTTCATCGTGTAATTTAGATATTCTATAAATCAGTCGAGATTCTGCCATATTTGTAGTAAAATGATTTCCGTTGTATAAAAATATTCAAAGATTCTTTCATTTGGTTGTAGAGATTTATACTATTTGGATCTCCTTGTCTTAATAAAATTTCCATTTCTGGGTAATCAATTTCAAGTTCTTTCAATCTTCTCGGTATTTCTCTCTTTTGAGCTCTGATAACGTAATAAGGATATTCCCACATGTGATTCTTCTTAATTAATACAAAAACATGGTGTTTTTTCTTAGCAAAATCTTTACAAACAAGGTCTGGTTTCATTAAGTCAATTTTTACACTTTGTTTTGCGATTATTTCCGTTTTTATTTCATCTTTAATTTGCAAGTGTTTAACTTCGTCCTCTAAATATTTAATCTTGTTTTCAAGTTTGTACACACCAAATGTACGAATACTTGGTAAAACTTCTTCTAAAACCCAATCTTGAAACATTTCTGCTATTTTCATTTTAGATTTCAAGATTAAAGAATATATGCCTGCTTCATTGATGAAAACAGTGTTTTTTTGAAAGTTTGAAGGCGGGGGCGAATCACCCCTACCTTCAGAATGTATGTTTTCGAAGCTTTTTTTATATTTTTCTTTGACATGTTCTTTAATTGCTTTCTTCGTATCTTTATATTCTAACACACTCTGCAACATCTTTCGCCTTAAACCAAAATTCATTATTTTCGTCAACAAATGTTAAAATTTCTTTATTATTGAATTTGAGTAGATTCACAACTGACTCCATTTAGATAGAAAAAAAAATTTAACTAGTAATTTTTATTTTGAGAATAAAGCCCAGATTCATTAACGAAAACAGTGGTTATTTTGGAAGTTTGAAGGTAAGCTATTTATAGCCCCCCTTATATTTAGATTAAAATAGAAGTTTTTATCATCTTCGTCAACGTTTATTCTGATCGTTTGCATAGTATTTTCATATTCTAGAATTTTTGCTACATCTTTAGCCTTAAACCAGATCACATTGTTTTCGTCAACAATCGTAAAGATATGTTTGTTATTGAATTTTAGTTGATTATTAAGTAGGTCTACAACTGACTCCATTTAGATAGAAATAAAATTTAACAAGCAATTTTTATTTTGAGTATAAAGTCCTGATTCATTGATGAAAACAGGGTTAGGATGAAGATTTTGAAAGAGTCGCGATTCGATACCCTTGTCAGAATCTATGTTTTCAAAGCTTTTTTTGTATTTTTCTTTAACATTGTCTTTATTCGTATTTTTTGTGAATATTTGTGAGGTGGCCCTCGAGGGCTACCTTATCTTTTAGATAAAAGTATTGGTATTTATCATCCATTATCAACTCGTTTTGAAAGTTTGAAGGTAAGAACGATTCGTTCCCCCCTTGATTCATCATTCTTTCGACAATCTTAAATATATTGTTGTTTTTACTCTCATTATTTATTAAATTTCCCTCAGAGTCTTGTATAGTTAGAACGATTTTTTGAATTCTTTTAATATTTTTTCTAATTGGAATATAATCGATTTCATTCGGTTTTTCACTGATTTTTGATCCATAAGCAACATTTGGGAAAAAAGTGTACAAAATTTCAGATTCTTTGTGTAAATGTTCGGTATGATTTTCAAAACTAGGTTCAACGAGATTACAGTGTACTTCAATTACATCAAACGGTCTAAATTTTGGCGTTTTATTTCCTAAATATACCTGATTTGGCTCAATAGTTTCTTGAACAAACCCTAACAAATCTACAATAATTGCTGAAAACATTATTCTTACTGGTGATTTTATTTGAATTTTATTAGAGAGATAATTTTTTTGCATTTCAAACTTGTTTTCGTCAAAGTTTAAAGATTTATCTGATTGTTTGAATGTTTTCAGATAATTTTTAAGGGAATTTTTAATTTGATCGAAAGTATAATATCCTTTGTTTAAACCATAATATTTTGTTATGTTCTTCTCACTAAATCCTATACAATAAGGAGAACTTTCACTAATATTTATTACAAAATTGTCAGAATAAAAACCGCTTAAACCGATAAAATAATTTGATTCTTCCTCTAAGTGTATAGGATGTTCCAAGTTTAAAACTAATTTAGAGCTTTCTGAAGTCAACTTGAACAGCTTCATTTTCGCAAGCGTTGCTTCAAGATGAAAATCTTCTATTTAAATGGAGAAATTTTTAAAGCAAAAAGATCAGATAAAACTTCAAACGTTTGAAGAAAATAAGAAAGATCAACCAATCAGATTGTTAATTGTTGGTTCAAGTGGATGTGGAAAAACAACTTTATTATTGAATTTTATCTACAATAGGTTGATTCCTTATTCCAATTTGTATGTTTTTAGTAAATCTTTAGAACAAGACGCTTATAAAAAATTGCAAGAAAGATTTGAAAATATTGAGAAAAACTTAAGCAAAAAGGTATCACATTTTTATAATGCCTCTGAGGACATAGTTCCATTAAGCGAGTGTAAACCCAATTCGTTAATCGTTTTTGATGATTGTATTTTGGAAAATCAGGACGTTATTAAGGAATATTTCGTAATGTCTCGTCACAAAAAACATATCTTGTATCTATCTTTCCCAATGCTTTTCAAAGGTTGATAAACAAGTTATAAGAAATAATCTGAATATGTTGTGTATTTTTAAGCAAGATGATCACTATTCGAGAAAGATTTATAACAATTATGTGGGATCTGATATGAGTTTTAACCACTTTAATGAATTATGTGATAAAATTTGGAAAGAAGACTATGGATTTTTAACTATTAATCTAACTTTGAAGCCTAAAAATGGTAAATATTTGAATAAATTTTCTAATATAAATGCTGCTCAGTGGTCTGGCAAATCTACTTGATAAAATATTTGTTACAATTATTTTTACATTATCTTTACTTTTTATTTACATTATGAAAAACAACTGAAAAACGGTAAATCTGTTCACGTTTTACGTTCCACGTTCACGTTTTTACGTTCCACGTTCACGTTTTTACGTTCCACGTTCACGTTTTACGTTCCACGTTTCGTGTTCCACGTTTCAAAATTTTCCTAAATAAATGGTGAACGTAACTTCTGAAGAAGCGAAAAAACTTGATCAAATCGAAAAGAAATTAATCAAAGAATTTAAAGAACAGATTCGAATTGATGAAGAAGAACAAGAACTTATTCAAAAAATTAATCAACCTGTAACTTCTGCAATAAAAAATGTTGAGGGCAAAATTGAAAATGTTTTAAGCGATAATCAAAATTTAATGAATTTGGTTCCAGTTGTACGACAATTTGCCGATATTTCGATTCCAGAATCTGAGTTTGAATTGCCAAAATTACCATCTTCAACACCATTTAGACCTCGAATCATTGAAGACTCTACCATAGTTGAACCAATAAGTCCTGGAACAACGGATATAATAATTGGTGAAATTGGTAAAAAATTTCTTCCTAGAGCGAAGGATGATAAATTTGGTTTGTATTGGGATAGAAAAAAGAAAAGTTTTATGATTGGAAATTTACCCGTTAATTTTGAACAAAATGATATAATTATTAATGAAAAAATGTACGAAGGTACTCAAGGTTTATGGAGATTATTAACAGACAATGACGTTCCAAAAGATAATTTATATTCTGAAGAAGATTTGAAAAAGTATACAGAAATTTTATGGGAATCTGACTCAATTTACAAAAATAATGATCCATCTACTAAGAAGCCTAAGTCAAGTAGAGGTAAAAAATATATCAATTTTGATTAAACCAATTTGGGAAAAACGAATCGAAGGATCAGGTGTAAGAAAATACAATGATAATAAGATTGAGTACAGATATATCGACGATTTGACAAAACTCGATGGAATTAATAAATTATATTTATGCTCAAGAGAAGGCTGGAAACAACAATTTTTTGAACGAAAAGAAAGCGATTAAAGATTTTATTTCGAACAAACTTGATGAATTGATTGAAAAACCTGATGGAATTAAATATTTAAAGCGAGTTTTTGCCAGCAATAAGTTCATCTATGATTGAAGGTAGCGGACTTTTGAATGATTTTATCAACAATTTACCTTTTGAATTACACGTACCAACTTATCAGTATCTGGGGCCTGGCACAAAACTCGAAAAAAGACTACAAAGAGGAGATCCTGGTATAAATAAATTAGATCAAGCTGCTATGGAACACGATATTTTTTATGCAAAACATAGTGACACAAATTCCAGACATATAGCAGATAAAGTTTTGCAAGATAAGGCAATGGATAGATTTTTATCAATCAAAAGATGCTAGTTTAGGTGAAAGATTTGTTGCACTTCCAACAGTTGGAGCAATGTTTTTGAAGAGAAAAACTAGGAATGGGAATTGAAGAGAACTTGAAATTTTAACTATATAAATGGAGGTGAACGTAAATTTCAGCAAAAATCAGAAAGAAAAAATAAAATCCGCTTTTAAGAAAAAAAATACCCGTTAGTATTCAATTTAAAATAGATCAACTAAAAAATGGCGAAGATAAGATATTTTTAAACAAATAGACAATACAATAAACTCGAAAAAACATAAGAAAAACAATAAAGGAACCAGAATAGAATTTTCTTATAATCAGTTGGAAGAACTTAAAAATGGTGGACTTTTGAAAGATTTATTAGATTTTGGAGAAAATATTCCAGTTGTGTAAAAATGTTGTTCCTTATGTTCGTAAAGCTGCTCCAATCGTTAAAAAAGATGTGATTCCTATTGTTTCGAAACATTTTAAATTGGTTAGATAAAGAGTTGGAAGATGTTACAGGATCTGGATTAGATGAAAAAACTTTGAATTACGTGAAATCAAACATTAAAAAAAATTTGAACCCTTAACATTCGGAGAATTGGAAGAAATCTGCAAAAATATTAAACATTTTAGAGGAATTTTCATGAGAGATACATTACCCCGAAAAAGTCAAGAAATTTGAATGTGGAATTGTGAATTTTAGACTCGATTTTGGGGAGTGGAACGCATTGGGTTTGTTATTATAAAAAATGATAAGAATGCATGTTATTTTGATTCGTAATGGAAGAATTGAGGAGACAAACCACCTATAGAATTGATTAAATATTTGAAAAAAATCAAGCGTCTACTACAATGACTCTCAGATTCAAGACTATAAAGATCCCCCAATTTGTGGACATTTGTGTGTTTTTGTTTTGAATGAACTGAGTAATGGTTAAAGATTTTAAAGAAGTTGTTAACAAAATTATTGCTTAATAAATTATGGATTCACAAAATATTTTTTGACGTATTTGGAACACAAATTAATTCAAAATGTAGATAATAGTTTGAATTTTGATAGTTTGAGAAATGAGTTTGATAACAAGTTAGAAAATTTATTACAAAACCTTCCAGATTCAGATACGTTTGCTGTCGAGATTGAAGATTTTAAAGCAGAATATGATAACAAACTTGTAAATTTCATGAGTTCAAATGAAGTTGCTGATAAAATAAAAACATTGGAAAAAGAAGTTGATGATGGTGTAAAAAAATTATTTACCAATTTAATGTCTCATATCGAAAAAGCTGATAAAATTACTGAAGCGATCAAAGTTGAAAAGAATTATGTTTAGTTTGGCTAATAAAAAAAGAATTGTCGGTGTTCGACCTGGTATTGACAAACATGATGTTTGTTGTTAAAGAACAAATTTTAAAACCTCTAAAATTATCAGAAAACATCGATATTGTTGATTTACATGATCCGAATGTTAAAAATGCCTTAGATTTTAAAGGAAAAAGAATTAGCGGTGTTAGTAAAGGAATTAATCCATTTGATGTTGTTGTAATGATTCAATTAGAAGATCCTATTAAAAATGTTTAATGAACTAAAACAAAATTATGAGAAATCATAAACAGCATGTTAAAGATTTTACAACAGAAGTCTATGACAAGTTAGAAGCCAGAAATAGAAGATCAGTAGACGATGTTGGTGAAATTAATGAAAAACTTACTAATTTTAAAGAGTCTTTTGATAAGTTTAGTTTAGATGCTACGAAAACTTTTGAGAATATTGGTCATAAATTTGTGTTGAATACAATGATTCTTATGCTGTCAAATTTCAAAAATTAGAAAAAAAACTTAATAATATGGAGGAAGATCTTACTGAAATAGGTATTCGCGTTAGGGTTTTATGCATGATAAAATTTCCTTATATAAATGGCGCTCATATATTGTGTGAGATGTAAAGAAAAAACTGCAACAAATGATATAAAATACTATGCAAACATCAATGGAGTTAAAAGAATTTCGGGGAAAAAATGTGCTGAATGTAACGCTAAAAAGAGCCAATTTTATAAAAAACTTGAAATTTTTTCTTAATAAATAATAGAGATGGCGGGACATTACAGTGCTTTCGATCTTTTTATAATGCAACACGAAAGAGATTTGAAAAAAAGAACATTGGGATGACATTTCTCAAAAATATGAATTATCCGAAGATATGATGAGATTATACGTAAACAAATTGAATTGGTATAACATTGCTAAATATCAAACTTTATCATCCAGAGTTCAATTCAAGAAAATATACATTATCAATTAAAAGATCATATGTCTGTTCTTTGTCTCTATCCAACACTTGAGTATAAAGTTTTTTTGGATGAAAATAAAGATACAGTTGATTGGAACAATATTATAGATAGCGGTTACTATCCTGTGCAGATTTTATTGAAATATGTGGCCGAAATTGCAAAATTTAAGGAAGAGAATCCTGAATATGACGAAGTAGATCATTAAAATGACTCTAATTTATATCTTTTCTTATAAAAACGTACATTAGATCGATGAAAAAATGATACATGATGTTTAAAATTTCTAAATATTTCTCTTATTAAATGGCGGACTACAGAAAATATGCTGGCGATATTGAAAGGGCGGAGTTTAAAAATTTCTATCCAATTAGTAAACAACATTTGAATGAACCGAATAAAAGAACTGAGTTTAATATTGATTTTGGAGATAACTTTTGCTCGTCTAACTTCCAGTTTTATATTTCTGGAACTTTAACAAAACAAGATGGTCAAGCATATCTTGGAACTGATAATGTTAGATTAATCGATAATTTTATACCGTTTTTATTTTCTAAGATTGAAGTAAGAAAAACACAATAAATTGATAGAAGAAGTCGAAAACTGTGGTCAATTAAGCACTATTAAAGGAACCATTTGTTATTCCAAAAGTGATGTATTTTCAAACAGTTTTGAATCAACTTTTAAATTTGGACAATTTGAAGCGGTCGGTGATTTAGCACATTTCGGCTTAGGATTCTTTGAAAATGTTACTATTCCGATCTATAAAGGTGGATTTTACATTAGTTTCATAAGAGCTGAAGACGAGGATGTGATTCTGAAGACTGCAACTGGAAATGTTATGCCTGTTGATGGCAAAATTACAATTAACGAGTTTTTCATTAGAGTTCCGATGATTGATTACAAAACCACGAGTAAAATTCAGTTGATTGATGAAATTATAAAATCTCAAAACATCACGTTTAATTTTCTAGATTGGCAATGTATTGAACAAAAAGGTATTTCCGGAACAACTTATTCGTTCGATATCACAAATATTTATAGAAATATCTTCAATCCCAAGTTCGTTATCATTGGTTTTCAAACAGATAGACAGAATAATCAAGAAAAAAATCCTTCAAAGTTTGATAGTTTGGATGTAAAAAATATCAGAGTAAAATTGAACGGTTCTTATTATCCAGATGAATTACAAAATTTAAACATTTCCGGTGGTCTTTTCAGAATCATGTATCAGATGTATCAAGATTTTAAGAAAGTTTACTACAAAAATATGGAAATGTATTACAACCCCAAAGAATTTATAGCAAATAGACCCATTTATGTCATTGATACAACAAAGAGTTTGACAAATATTTCTAGTTCAAAGAACGATATAATTATCAATATGGATTTTCAAAATGCTGTTACAAACGCGATTTGTTATGTGGTTGTGGTTTCTGAGAAATTTTTAGCCTATGATGTGATTTAAGAACGATATTAGAGAAATTCAGTAGTTAATGATGTTCATATTGTTCTCTTTCATTCCTTCTAAAAACTTTAAAAAATATACTCTTTCGCTGATGAAAAATCTCGATTTCTTCCGTAATAATCTTT
Source organism: Homalodisca vitripennis (assembly GCF_021130785.1). Classification (NCBI taxonomy): domain Eukaryota; kingdom Metazoa; phylum Arthropoda; class Insecta; order Hemiptera; family Cicadellidae; genus Homalodisca; species Homalodisca vitripennis. The sequence goes on along the minus strand of NW_025781716.1, from coordinate 4,069 downwards.
GTAATCATAGACAAAATATCCTAAAATAGTTGAATAATAAAATAAAATCCATTTCTTTTTATCTCGGTAGTTGAAATATAAACATAAACATTTGCGCTGAAAAATTTATATTCTCGGCAGACTTAGTTCCATAGCTTCCATTTATTCTTTTGTAAATGGAAGAGTATAATGCCAACTGTTACAAGTGTTATAATAGAGGAGAAATTATTGATAAAAGATTAGTTTGTAGAGATTGTAATTTAATTTTGTGTATGAAAGACCTAAACCTAAGAAATTTCGAAATAAGCTAACACATTTGAATAATCTGCTTAGAAAATTACAATATGGAGATAAGAAGCAAACAAAATTTGTCTCAGAATTTAGAAAAAAGAACAAAAAATTTTTACTTATCTCTTGGAACCGTTGACAAAATTATTTTCCTTTTCAAAGAATACATTAGGTTTGTAGGTTTAAATACACACGTTTATTATGAGAAGATTTTACCTATAATCTTTCACTATTTAGACATTGAATTTGACTACGATTTTAAACCTGAAATCTTTGATGATTTTATAGTACATTTGGAGAAAGTAAATGAAGAACCTCGTGAAAAGAATGCGGTTTTACTCACATTCTCCCCGACTTCTCGAGTGATTGTTAGCAAATTTCATTATTTCCGTTTATAGATTTTTTATTAAGATTTCTGGATTTTTTCATTAAAACAGCTTAGAAATTAGAAGCCTACAATGAACAGTAAAACAGCTAAAGATTCGGTTAATTTTTCATTCGTGAGTTACAGATTAGTTTATTGTCCTTTAAACAGTATTTTACGTTGATTTTCTGACTGTCCCAAAAGTGAGCTAGAACCGCCTTACTGTTTGATTTTACAGATTCGTTTATTGTCCTTTAAACAGTATTTTGTATGGAATTTCTGTCTGTCCCAAAAGTGAGCTAGAACCGCCATATTCATATCTACTAATATCTGTTATTTACGATTTTACTGTATGAGATACCAGCTGAGATATTGAGAATGGTAAATAACACTAATATCATTCGTTCAAAATACTTTATTTTTTAGTTTATAAAAGTTATTATAATATAATTTATGAATTTATAAGTTGATGCATTTTTCTTTCCACGTAAGACCAAGTATAACTTTTCATATGTTTAATCTCAGTTAGTATTTAAGGTAGTTTTTGGATTTAAAAACTAATAATTCGATTTTATTTGATAAATGCAATAGTGGTTTCGCTAACGCTTTTTTAATAATTTTGTAAAGTTGTTCAGTATAGTCGGAGACGTTTTAACGTGATTTATATGGATATCTTTTAAACCAAAATTCTGAGTTAAAACTTAAAACGGTTTACCATTCTTTCCTTTTTGTTTACCTTAAAAATATTTTTCCAATATGCTAACCATCTTACTTCTGAACTAAAACAATGTTTGTAATTTTTGGAATAGATTTAATGTACTGAGGCTATTTTCAAACATTTAATCGTAAAAGTCAGATGAAAATAAAATGATATATTGCCTTAAATTTATTAATTCTAAAGGAAGGCTAAATACAAATAGATTATTAAATATGAAATAATGATCTCCTTGAACAACTAAGGTATATTAAAAGTCATACGCTACAATTAAATCAATTTGTTTCATATTAACACATGTTCGTTATGATCACATGTTTTCGTTATTATTTGAGTTATAAATTTTGGATGAAAGGCATTAGTTCATATACAATTTTTAATATTTTAATTTAATTTCATACTAATGCAGATAGTAGGCGAAACTGAAACACATTTTTCAAATCTGTAAGAAACATGGAAGCGTAATAACAATTCAACTTACTGTTACTTTTGACAGTATAAAAGATAAAATTCACTACAAAATGTGATACAGAATATTATATTACTAGTGGAACAAAAATATTTTATTGTTTTATTCTTTTTAACAACGACATGCCACAACAACTTGGTGACTTGAGCACATGTTTAATGTTTGCAGATGATACCACACTGATAATAAGTGGAGACACAACTGCCAACTTAAAAGAACGCTCTGCTCAGAGCCTTCATAAGGCCTATAAATATTGTAAAGACAATGACCTAGTCGCAAACACAACAAAAACAAAGCAGATCTGTTTTTGGAAGAGCAACGCTGAAACAGTGGGACTCGAAAAAACATAGTTCTTGAAGATAAGGTGAAACTGCTTGGTATGACCATTGACAGAAAACTTACGTGGACCCTCATGTAGATAACTTATGCAAAACACTGTCATCTGGCCTTTATGCTATGAGAAGACTTAAACAAGTTGCCGACATCAATACTGCAAGAACAGCATATTTTGGCCTATGTGAACCACACATAAGGTATGGACTAATTGTCTGGGGCGGAACCTCTCACGGCAACATGGAAAAGAGTATTGATCTTACAGAAACGAGCCATACGGATTCTTGCGGATCTACAACCATTGGAAACCTGCCGTAACTCTTTCAAAGATCTCAAGATCAAGACAGAAGTAGTCAATCTATATATACAAGAGGCAATTATGTATGCTGACAAACATGAACCTCTACGTAATGACAAAATACATAACTACAAATACCAGGCATGCATCCTTCTTCATGACACCTCAACATTAGACTCTCCTTGTATGAAAGACAACCACTCTACATTGGCTGCAAGCTTACATAATCCCTTCCCGACAACATTAGAGGACTTAAAGGGCAGGACTTGAGGAGGAGCTGAGCAGATGGCTTACAGACCGACCCTTCTACAGTCTAGCAGAGTTTTCTAAAACCCAATAACTGATACGGACACTTCACTGTACTGTTATCCATATGACTTTAAAATTTATGTTGACATATTGTTTACTGTTACTTTTAGTAATTTATAACATATTGACGCCTTTGTATTTCTCTACGAAATTCCAAATAAAGAAAAAATGATTGTCCCTTATTGTACAAGCTAATGCCCACTGCCACCAAGGCTTCAAGCTTCCTTTTGGTAGTAAAAATTGTTTTTGGACATTTACTCCATATAACCCCATGGTAGGGACTCGTTTGCGTTTTGAGTTTTTCCTGAGGAGCATCTTTTTAGAAGATCATCTTTAGACAAATCCTTTAGAAACTGACTTTCTTTTCAAATTGCTTCTGATTTTCTTGCCTAATTTTACTCTTCCCATATTTACTTACATATGAGCACAAAGTAACCAAAAAAGGATATGCCTAGCCCTAAGTTCAAAAAACCTAAAAAGCACCATACTCAAATTTTCAACTGAATAAAAAAACTATATAAGCTTCTAGTTAGCTGTTAATTAGTTGTCACTCTGTTTACTAACAGTCAAACAGTAACCTCCAATAACAATAAAACAATGATTATAATAAACTCAAGAATGCAACTAGCAGTGATGCAGCTTTTATATTCACAAATTGTTCACTAACGTTCTTTTATTATTTCTTATGTAAAGAGTATAGCTAATGTATATTATAAAAACATAAATAATTTTTTTTATTTATTTTTGTGAAAATGTACTCTTAATATTCTTCAAAATACATTTACAGTGCAAAGAAAATAATAATAATTGGTGAATACGGCCGCCAAAACGTGATTGAAAAACTATCCCAAAACAGAGAGGTACCACTGTTTTATATTTTTAAAGTTAAAAAAAATTACATGAAAAAGATTTTTCACTATTGATTGGTCTAGATTAAAAGTTTCACACCTCAATTGTTCGAATAACTATATACTTATCCAAAAAATCCACTTTTTGGAAAAAAGTGTTATTAAAACAATTACAAAATTCAGTAAAAAAGATAGTGCGCGGGATACCCTTAAAGTTATAATACACTCCTACTTTAAAAAATATTTTTTCACCAGGTATTAAAGTGTACATATTTAATTTAAACACGCATGACTCCTGAAACTCATCCAATATTTACGAAAAGAAACGTTCTGCAGAGAATATTTCAGATATAATTTAGGTAAAAAATTAAACTTGTGATGTGTTTATTATTTAATTCGTTTTGATCCAAAATTTGTTTTAACTTTCCTAACCAGCACTAATCTATAAGAAATGCCAGGACACGAC
>NW_025781715.1:0-40527 GCF_021130785.1 Homalodisca vitripennis | reverse complement strand
TTGTTAAAACCTAGGCTATTTATATATAGTGTTATATAGTGGTTTTAACAACCTTATTTAACTTAAAATTAACATTGAATCAAAAAATTGCTTGCTATTTAAACGCATATATGACAGATACGGCCAAATACAAAATAATTGAATCGGAAAAAGTGAGCGCTCTGTGGTGTAATGGTAGCCATTCACCCGGCAAGTGAGAGATCCGGGTTCGACTCCCGGCGGAGCAAGTACTTGTGATTCAATGTTTATTGAAATTTAATAAGGCTATTGCTATTTATTAAATCTAATGTAAATACAAGTCTTTTGACAGGTATTTGGTCTTCCGATCATATGTGACAGATAACAGCCAAATACAAAATAATTATATAATAAATAATTATATTGTTATTAATTTTCCATTTGCTGTTAAAAGTGAAGAAGAAACTTTTAATAAAGCTTCTTGTGTGTAGACATCGGCAGGTTCTCTAACAAATAGAAATAATGAGTAACAAACGCACCAGCTAACAGCGCAATTCGTTTATAACTTTTTGTTATCTGCACCGTTAATTTTGTCTTGTAATTACGTTTTCAATTAAGTTTTGTCTCGTTTGAATTGAAACCAGGTCTGTTATGCTAAATTTACATCTGTATTTTTGTTAAATTTGCATTCAAGAATCAAATAGTTTTAATTGATAAACACGCTCTTTTATGTTTTTTTGTGATAAATAACATGTATACTATAAATATTCTTTTCCTCTATGATAATATCTTGTGTTGTAGGCCTAGTGATTTTAGTCTGATTAAGGTCATTTCCATTACATTACAGTACTGTTATATATTTTACAACAATAAAATTTTGATATTTACATGCACTAGTGTATTTAGTTCTACACTGTCAGAACGAAAACTCGTTTTTAGGTTCTATTCTTACTCATAATAATGTTTATTGTTAGTGGTGTTTTTAAGTTAAAACTTTTCCATAGCAATTCGATTTTAGTGATAAACACGAATTAAAAGTGATAATGATATTTTTGTAAGAACATAAAACCGATGATTAGAATATATAAAGATATATTTACGATTGTCTGATATCTTTAAACACTAAACAAAATGCATTTGTAATCTAGCATGATTTTGAAACATAAACATTAGCGCATTAATATACACAAAAATCAGACTTTGCCGTAGTTGAGTGCAGTTTTAAGGCTGTAAGTTAAGTCTTGCTTGAGCCATATGACGTGTTATGGTGTTACAAGCTGAAACATCATATAAATGTATTTAGTTTCCTTACACATTTACTCAACCAGCAAGTTACTTGGAAAAATGTTCGCTTATACATAGCTAAACTCCATGATATGGACAACCTTTTAATTCTGTGTTTATTTTATAGGAATATTAATGCATCATAAATAAAAGGTTACTTCGTCCTTAAGATACTGTGATATTGTGTCCTTAAGAAATAGAGTGAAGGAATTCACTAACGCTCAGGAATTAAACACGTTATTTTAGAAATATTGTGGACATTTCAACATCGAACTACTTTCTAGATGTACAATCCAGGTGAGATTGGGTATCAAAGGAAAATCACAATTTATCTTCTAAAAAAAACACATTTTTCTTTGTAGACATACTTTGTGGGGATTAACGTAATCTAATTACGTCAGATGACCCAGTCAGCGTAGGCCAAACTAAAACCCGTACCGGAGACTTGATAGCGTTTATAGTCTTTCTTTCGGTCAGACTTGTATTCATTCTCTTAATGACAATTTTGGAGATCATTAAGAAAAAATCACTTGCCATATAGTGGCATAAAAACCTTAATTGGCCTTGTAGGGTTTTACCACGCAGAAACCCTCAAAAGATTTTAAGCACAAGTCAAAAATATTTTGTGAATTGTCTGTATTCTGCAATTCTTACGTAGAGATTTATATAAACTTGATGTATAAATATTTTGAAATCGTCTACTTCTCCTTCTGACACGTTAATATTTATCCCTTTAAGGCCAAGACTGATTGCAAAGTAGAAATATAAACTTTATTGGACTCAAATAAACGCAGGTTTTAATTATAGTTAGAACAGTAATAAAATATTGAGGTAACAATAAAAAATTTGACAAAGAATCGAAAGCTACTTACTATTCTATTGTCGTAGACTGTTACAAGTTAGGGTAAAATGAAACTATATGTCTTGCAATAGGATATGCTGGTATTGCATTGAAAATGACAATTCTATTGCTAAAAAAAAACAACAATGCCGTGAGACAGAGAGTTAAAAACTTTATTTAAAAACCTTTTACTTCCCCCAGTACACAAGAGAGAAATTGTCTCAGCATGCTGAGGGTATTATACGAAGCCCATCAAAATTCCATAATTTGAAATCTACTATTATAGAAAGTTTATACATATGATATTTTAACATCTATCTTACGAAAAGTTACTTTACATGTAATAGGTAAAATTTCAAATTGTATTTTCCCTTTGCTTATAACATTATTTATTCAGCGTCATTAAGTTTACTCATAGGAGCAATACAAAATTTTCACTAAATATCAGCTAAATGTCATGGAGTGACATGCACCATCATAAAACTCGATTGTAATTATACGTTTCATAAAATATTTCAAGTATACGAGTTTATGTCAGTTTCTTCTGGGTATATCTTGCAGACAGACAGCCATACAGAACTGAAATTTTTTCGGGCCTAAATTTATGGGCTTGAGTTAAAGAGCCGAATCTATATATTTTTCATTTACCGTTTGTGAAAACTTAACCCTTTTATCAAGATTCAATAAGACATTCCACGTTTAATTGTGTTGCAGAGTTAATTCGAATTAAATTCCAATCCCAGGGTAGCTGTTTGGAACGTTTCCAGCAAATTACACTTAGTGTCACTGTCATGATCTATACTGGGTGTCCCGTAGGAGCACAATAACATATGGGTAAAAACGTGCTAAAAATCTGTTATAGAATTAATACGTTGAAATATATGTGACATAGTGCTTCGGTTAATTAGTGCCTACTTATTAATCAAAACAGTATACATTACTAATGATTAAGTAATATTAGGGAAATTGTAGTATGCATTATATAAAATTCACTATAAAGTAAAAGAAGGTAAGGTATACAATAAGGTATCCCTTTATTTAAAGAATCCCGTAGAACATAAAGAAAGATTGACCAAATCCCGTTTTACTTTTTTTACCTCAATTTTAATTAATTCCTTCCACCCTGAAAGTTAAACAAATAGAAGGAATGAAAATTAATCAATTAACCCTAAAATTATAGGCTTCTATATTTGGGTCAATTGAAACATATATACTAATGTTTAAGTGTATATGAGAGTTTTGTAAATAGTAATAGCACAGCTGGACGGTTTTGACCATGGTACATATAACGTAGATCTTTGAATAACCAGTGTTTACACAATACATCTGAATTATTTAGTACTGATGTACAAAAAATAATATTAAGAGTCAATTGTTTGTAAGCTTTACTTAGTAAAAACAAAAAAATGTTACAACAATGTAAAGAAGGAAACGGGATAACGTATTTTAACGTCACACACGGACGTACTTGGACCTCAAAAGTGGATACAATAAATATTCCAATCTCTTAAGCTATTTTAGCTTAAAGTTTAAAAAATATTTTTTGGGACCTGACCTTGAAGTGCAACAATTATTATAACTATCTATGAATTACTTAAATTTGTTTTAATCATTCCATAGAATATGATTTATTCACTCTAACCTTTTCAGTAAAACGTTTACTATTTTAGGTCACTGTCCAGAAATCTTAACGTAGACATTTTAATCTCTTCCAGAATGTATATTGGAGTTCTATGTAGTTTAGAAACGTATGTAAGTATATTTTTGTTATATTTGTTTATAGTTAAGAGCTTCAGGACACAAGCGAAAGTTCTCTTGGCAATTCTTTAGACACTGCTCCTGTAGTAGCAATTCTGGATCGAAAACATTATACTTAGAAACCATGGTTTGAGCTTTCACTTTTGCCCCAAACAATAAATTATATAAAAACGTAGTGCTCAACCGGTGCTGTACTTAAGTTTGCTTTGTGGTCTAATCATAACGATATGGCGATGAAGGTGTAATTGGCTTAAAACTAACAGTCATAAAACTCAAATGGCCTTTTGACTGTCTTTAAGTTTAAAAAACTGAGTATTCTACACACAACATAGCAATGGTGGGATGGTTTCATTTAATCTTAATGATGAGTTTATCTCCAGATCACATTCTTCTTAATGCAGTGTTAATTCACTAGGACTACAATATAATTTGTATTGAGTAAACTAGGCATCTATGATGTCGAAAATACGTACATTGTTAGTTTTCAGCTTCTTTCATATCGAATTTTTTTCTATATCTTTAGACGAACATGCTCCAGATACCAATAATAAAGTCTGTCAAGGTAACAGATTCCAGACGTTGGATTAAGAGGGATGTGAAATGAGTTAAAGTGAACATTTATATCTTTATATCGTTATAATTTGGTTTATACAATAACCTATTTTCAAATATTTCGCACATTTTTCCTTTACATGCTTTTTAACGTTACCTATATGCACAATCAGTTTGAGTTCATTTTTCTGTTTCATTTTTACTCTTAGAAATAATATTTCTTTAACTATATAAATTTGCTGCAACATTAAACATTAACTTCTCCTTTCTTGTTGTGTATTCAATGTTTACACTTATAAGGCCAACCCACTAGGTTGGAATTCTATTGAACAAAGCTCTTTGGAACCACATGGTCCACCCAAAGAAAACAGCTGTATTTGGTCTCTCACAATATCCTCTCACAAATTGGTCTTTGACAGTGATCACATAAATACAGAGAAGATACGCGCAAAGAAGATACAAGAGTCTTTGGTGTGAATGACAAGAACTTGTGGTTTTGTTCAGTCTGGATTCTTTATTACAAGGCTTTCTGTGTTTAGGAAAGCTCTTTGTTACAGTTTAAATTAAATAATTACCTTTGCATCAATTAAGTAAGACAAAGCTTCCCACAAAGTCCCAATGTCAAAAATGTCCCACAAGGAATCTACAATGATACCACTATGGTATCACAATTACCACTTATTTCTTTGTATTACTTCGAATCTATGTCTTTCATACATATGACACTGAAGGAAACAGTATTTTTCCGGACATTTGCCATCATTCACTGAAACAAGAAATCAGTAACACTACGTTTCGAGATTTTCAATCTGATCACTTCCTCAGGTATAACTAACCTAATACACAATTACAAATTAGGTAAACAAATCATACCAAAGCGTTGTGGCAGGCCTATGTCAGGAATCACAACCACCATGTTGTTTGTCAACTTCACTAACTCTATAATCATGCACTTAATAAAAAGCTATACACAACACTAATCATTAAAACTGAACTACAGAATATAGGTCACAATACGTCTGCATTGGTCGACCAACCACCTACGACTGCAATTCTAGTACTAGTGCAAATTGCAATTCTGTCAATCTATGTCTCGAGACCAAATTGATCAATAGACCAAAACATGTTGCATGAAGTTTCACTTCTACATGAGGAAAAATTGAGTCTGACGATGGTACTTATTACACACTTACTTATACACAGGAGTTGGCTGAGCATTAGCGTTCATTTGTACAATGGTCTTATGAGTAATTATAATGTCAAAGAGAAAATCATAGAATAAACAAGTTTTTAGACACTTGAGTACATTCATATGACATTTTTTCATGTGATATTTGATGAATTGGTTGACATGCAATTCAGTAGATTCTAATGCGTTGTTGAATTATCCGTTATTTTAGTTTATAGACAAGAGAGAGATTGACGATCCTTGATGAAATTTGGCTAAGCTGATAAATTTACTCCTAACTTATTTATATAAAGTGTCAATATGTTTGTTTATTGGTTCAGAAATGTTTTGTGTGTCAACTAATTAAATTGGAATAAGTATTTTGATATAAATACTTAGTATTCTGTACCAAGTCAAGCTAAAAATCTCCAAATGAAAAAGTACAATTTTGTACTCATATTTTTACTTATAAGTGATAATGGGAAACATTTTAATACTGGTTCTGAAATAAATCTTTGTATAAAAAATACAAATAGTTCTTGTTATCTATGATAATAATTGGAATAATACGAATACTCATCTAAAACTCGGTTGGGAGTATGAAGACATGCCTCTGGTGAAAACTAGTTCTTGAACAGGTAGTAACCAAACTGCCTATGAGCAAAATGGTTTTAAGTTATTGTTTTTAATTTGGAAGGGTAATGTTACATTTCAACTGAAAATGCTATAAACGATTTTTGTATTTATTATAAGAAATTTTATATTAGACAATGCAAAACTTTTTTGTGCGCTTAAAAAATTATATTATTTACATTAGTGCACCTGCTTAAAATTCTTACTCAGAATAAAAGTATACAAAGGTATATTTACAATGCACAAATAATTTATTCAACATAAGTATCACATTCAGTAACATTATAAAAGAATATAACAAACTTTTAATACATTGAAAGCAACTTAAAACTTACACTGCTGAAATATGCATTATTTAGAAAACTGGCTATTGTTTATTTACGTTCTCCAAATCACTGACAAGACGTAAAAAATATACTCTTCAATTCATTGTCACAGAGATTTTTTTAAACTTCATTTGTAAAAAGAACCTTTTTTACTGTCAGTTTCTTTTATTAAAGAATTAAGATGAAATGGGAGGGAGTGACAAGGTTTAAAACATCAAATGATACATTGTTTCACATGTATGTATTTTAGCATTACACAACAGTAACCAACTGTTTGTTATACACGTAAGTAACAACGTAAGTTCTAACTTTTGTGTACTAAATGTCTTCTCTACTAACCAAGATGATAGATTTCAATCCTCAAAACGTTGTTTTATATATTTTGTAACATATAATTATGCAAAATGTCTGAAATCCTGTAACTCAAACCTTCAAACCTTTCATCATCAACTACTACAAAAAGAACGTAATTAATAGTTATATCAACATCAACCAACAAGGGAAAGGAATAAAAATATAATTTATAACCAAAGAGGTGGATTTCTTAAAAGTTAAGACACTTAAATATGATATTAAAATTTATCGTAAATAGCTAAAAAAAAACAGTGGCATTAAAACCCATATTAAAATCCACCTGGCCAAATCTACGATCTATAGTAGTGTAACACTCATTGGAATGTGCATTCAACTTTATAATTCAATTGTAAATTTATCGACCTTGTCCAATATTTTATACAAGATTAAATAAGTAAATAGTGTTGAAACAGAATATGTTAACATTGAATCAAGAAAGTATTATTTTACATATCATAAAAGTGTTCAAAGATATGATAAACATTTGTACATCAAGGGGTTGATACTTTAAATCAGGCAATGTAAATTCACAGAATTTTACACCGTAAATATTACCTTAGTTGGTTTAAATGTGAAATTTCAAAGTAACTGATTCAACAATGGGTAAAACGAATAAAACATAACAACTATATAATAGAATCTACCCAGGATAAGTATCATACTTTCACTATAAGTGTGAACTAACTGATACTAGTGCTAGTTAGTTACTACTTCACTGAATGGTGATTTATATGGATTCTGTCTGGCTCTACAATAGCTTTCCGATGGTAGTTGTAATTTATTTTTCCTCACCCAACTCCAATATATCCAGCATGACTTTTTATTTTATGATCTGGCTGTGATTTAAAACGCAAGTGAGAACTGTATTATTCGAAAAATTCCTTCAAGTAAGAATGATGACTTAGCAGAAAAAATGTTAGACATGGATAAAGCGTATTAAAAGCGTTCATTTTAGAATATCCTGTGACAATGGAAAATTAAGAGTTCCTAAGGTTGTAGCTCAGGAAAACGAAGCTTGGGATACAATTGCTGGACAATGCTCTCAGGCTTTGGGAAACATCTGTTTCCTTCCTAACTGATAGAGATGTTACGAAAAGTATTAGAATGTTAAAGACATGTTAATTGTAACATGAGTAAAGTCCACTGTACTTGGGAATTTTATCAAATTATTAGCTAGTGCAATTGTGTGGTTCACGATATCATAAATTACTTTTCATTGTAGAAAGGTCAATCGATGAGTCCTTTTGAATACCACTTTATGAAACCAGGTTTCTCAATAAATCTTCAAAATACCTCCATTTTTCTCCATTAAGACAATTCTCCTCCCTCTATTTAATCATTCTCAAATTTTAAAAGTTAGTAACAATTATACATTGGATTACACACACCATATACTTTTAGCTATATAACGTGTATAAACATTGCCATGCCGCTTTCAAACTGACACCTATTTCAAAGAGAATTTGCTCTTACATGACATAAAAAAGTAATGACAAACCTCTCCGAAGAAACATGAACATCACTCCAAATGTAGTGTTGCAACTATCCCAACAATTTTGAAGAGTAGCACATACCACGTGGTTGGTGCTTCCATTTTATTCACATCAAATGGACTGTTTTAATACTAATGCTACGACTTCAAAACAGAGTATTAGTAGCATCTCAAATCTTTATTCATTTCACCCACTATCACAAAAGCTTAAAGATAATACAGCAAAAATAAAATTACTGATAATGGCTCACCACTGATTTCTATTAGGTTGGAATTCCTGTGCTGAATGACGACGTAAATTTCCCTTGCGTGGTCTTCACTATAATAGTCTCCGCAGAAGGGTTACCTTCATTGAAGTTCCTGATGACAAAATCATATGACGAGTTGAAGTATTTTTTTGTAGGCAAGGTAAACTTAACTTCTTAAAAACTTGACTGCACAACTCTTGAATTCCTAATTTGTTGAATCAGTCCGAACCCTTGTGACAGTCTAAAGACTCCTTCACACACTGCTTTTGTGGATCTGCCTCACAGCTGTATTCTACACAAAAGGGTTGGTTGTTCCTTTGTTAAATAAGAGATTATGGGGCATAACGCTCCTTGTCAGGACGTATTAAATGTGGATTTCCAAAAAAAATTAATTAAGTCAATCTACTAAAACTCTGTGTTCGGAGCCTGAGTATGGATAGGACCGTTTACGCAGTGGCTGAAAACTGTGATACATAATAAATCGTATAAAGATTGAATTTTAGTGTTGTAAATCAATTGTAAAAAACGCTAAAATTTTATGTTATTAGATTGTGCGTAAAAGTTCAAAAATTTCTAAACAATTATACATTAAAGGCGCCAAAACTATAAATATTTTTGATAACTATAATATTGTGCTCCTTTTGTAAAGTTCGGAATTGTTATAAACTTATCACACGTGTGATGAGATAGTGCAGGGTTATAAAAAGTTTCTTTAAATAATATCAAGCACATTCAAAAACCAAAATGGTTTTTTTTAATTGCAAATATAATAATGACAATTATGTATTACTATTATTTAGAATATGGAATATTTACATTGTATTGGATAAATAATATTTTAGTAATCTGTAGTTTCCAAGACGTTTTATAACGAGATAAGGCTTGGCGATTCTGACCAATTAATTATTTTGATTTAGTATTCCCACTGGCAGCAGTGAACTTAACAGCGATTCTACTATGTGCATCGTATTGGATAAATCATGTTTTGATAACCTCTAGTTTACAAGACGTTTTATAAATATATAAGGCTGTAAGATTCTGACCACTTAATTATTTTGATCTAATATTCCCACTGGCTTCAGTAAACTTACCGAAACTTCTACGATTTACATTGTATTGGATAAATCTTGTTTTGGTAATGTGTAGTTTACAAGAAGTTTTATAACTATATTATGTTCGAGGATTCTGACCAACTAACTATTTTGATTTACAATATAATAATATGCAATTGACTCCAACAGTTATTTTACAAGCATAGGGGATTTGGAATTCTCGGATTTTAAAGCTAACAAGGAGTCTACTAATAGTGCTGACCGAAATACTCAACACGGATCACTTCTGGCTGGTTTTTTCCAGTTGAACCTACCTCTGGGCACAGCTAAAACCGATGTGTCACTTAAATATGGGCAACCTTATTCATCTCCAGGAGCAGCACATCACTAACCTGCAAATGTCGAGTTTCTGGGGTGCAAGGGTAACTCGACAGGTCTATTCTACGGCGGGAGATGACTGTTGGAGTTGATAGGATTCGTTCCCTAAGTATTAGAGGTTCTTGCTAACCTCAAAAGGGTGTGCCACCATCTCCCTTCTTTGACTGGAGAGGCTGGATCAGATATATCCTCCCTTTCTTCCGAGAGAAATGACTGATATTTATGATCTAATCCTTCCTCATGGATCTTGATAGGAGGCGGCCCCTTTCCCCTAAACTTACCCATCCTGAATAGCCCGTCACTCCGGAAGCAGCACTAAGGTTCTTATGGGACTTATAAGCCCATTTTAAAAGCATCCTGTCCTAAGAGAAAAAAAGTTCTGACTCCAGCTTGTTATGCTTAGTTCCCAAAAGGCACCTTCCACGATAATAGACAGTGAATGTCACAGCTCTATGCCAGTGTTTAGATCAAACAGTGGTTTTCCCAACTACTTAAATATTAATTCAAAATTATTTTTATTTGCATAAGATATACTTTTGTAAGGGTTGTTTTCTATAGATTTCAGTACATAATGATGAAATTAGAAATATGTGTTTTTTTATTAAGTACACATAGTAATATTCTATACCATGTGCTCGCAAACGTGGTATACTTCATTCGTGTGGATCCTGGAGTCCACACCCTCTGGAGGAACTCTCTTCGGTCTCAAGCAATTTCTTTTGTTTAGTGAATGAATTACAATGATTTTGATCTACGATAAATGGTTATCCAAAGTTATTATTTAGTAAGTATTACATGTTTAGAATACAGTTATTGGATCAATCCATTTTAATAGAATGTAACTGAACTAACACTTTTTATGGATTGTTTTAAACATCTCCAAGCGTGAAAGTGACATACAAAATATATTTCATTAGTATATCATAGCAGAGAACGGGTAGTGACCTCAGCTTAAAGTTAGACTGTGTTGTTGGTCGCAGTGATGTTTTCAAATCTCCTTACATTTAGCAAATAAATGTGTGTTACAAAAGTAGACTTAGGGTGTTACATACCATTACGATATTAACTTGATTTCCGCTACGAACTGATCAAATTCTAAGGTGGTAGATAGGAATGATGACCCCCCCCCCCCCACTGAAGGGACCTATGTATGTTTGCACGTAATGCTACTGATCACTTTTTAAGATATTAGTACTATTTAGAAGCAAGTTTCATATGACAATCTGGAATTTTACTATCCGAAATAGATTTAATCCTATCAACTTCGGATAGTTCCATCCCTAGCGTAAGTCCTTTGAATTTTTGTGCTTTACAATATACTCTGAGAGGCAATAATAAAGCAAAATTTTTCAGAATAATGCTCACACAATCTTTATTTTTTATTTCTTTCTTTAATTAAATTGTTGTATATAGTTTAGCCCCGTAAAGTTACAAAAAACTTGTAGGCGAAGTTCCAGTGATATTTTCTTACTTTTATTGTTCTATCTTCACTGATAATAATGAATTTAGTAAGTTGTATCGCTTAGAACAATTCACTTATTGAAAATAAATTATGAGTCATTGGCAGTTTAGGGAGGAATCATGTTTCTATTTATCTTTGTCAATTGTATGAATGAGATTAGAACTTAATATAATATAACGATTACATAACAATAACAATATAAATAACATCAACATGGTTTGATGTTCGGAAATAATTCTTATGAGTGCAGTGTTATGAAAGTATGCGTGCAAGCATGTCTGTTTTTGTTCGTCTATGTCTGTCCCGAGTCGTATGCAGTAGTGTCGTCTGGTCGAATGTTTCTGATAATCGTGAGTGGTTAGGTCATATTTGCTCATAGTTTGTCGTGAAGTACATTTAGTGGCTTTTTCGAGGTCAGTGAGTGAAGTAGTGTGAGTAAAGAATAGTCTAGTTCAGTGAGAGTGAATCTGTGGACAGACAATAATTTTAAGCGTTGTGCAGTGCAGTTCAGTGGGTCAGGCTAGGCCTAGTCCTAAGACATCTGCGAATGGCAAGTTTTGGCCTTTTAGTTGATGATGCTGTTTACTTTTTAAATGTAAAAGAACACACTGCAGCAGCTAAATTGCTATTAAATGTGCAAATGTCCTTAGTTATGAAATTGTAAATAATTTTGACCTCTTAATATTTTAAGAAATATATTTTTAACACCTTTTCAAGAACTATATCACCAACCAATACTAATAATTTATCTTGATTTTTAATCTGTTATAAGCTTAGTTAGTAATTTTGTACAGGTGAAGTAGACCACACGTCCGCAAATTATAGTGAACGAATCGAGAAACCGTTCTTTCTTTTTCGTTTAGCGAAAACTCCCTTATTTCAACCCCAAAGAATTCAAGAAAATAACTTGTAACAACCAGAAATACATTAAAAGTGCCATTTATTGGTAAGGGCAATTTATGAAAGATTTTCAAATGTGAAGGATTGTCGAGCTGTACCTTATTTTAAAGGTTACTCTCTCTATTCACTGATCATATTGCAGAAAAGTTTAGTAATTCATTTTGTTTTATATTTACACAGATTTGTCAAAAATATCAAAGTTCTACAGTTTTTACTGTAACTTGATTAAAGATTTAATAAATCAAAATTTTTAACCAAGGTTATCATAGAAGTACTCTTTTTTAAAACATATTACAGCTGTCACATTTCTTATTTATATTCACCTAAATTTTACAACTTAAAAGATTTCAAATAACAAGTTATGACTTTCATTTCAAATATCCATAGCTCTCTTAATAACTAAATTAATTAGATTAAAGTTTGGCTTTATCTTGGATGGTTGAGAAATTCCAAAAATACTAATTTTTAAAATGTTTATTACATTTACTACACTATTGTCACGTACCCCTCAGTAGAAGGGTGACGTGGGGGGGGTGCAAGGGATGCTAAATAAAAGAATATATAAATTATTACTTTTCACTTACTCATTTATTTAGTTGCACGATGCCCTCTCCGTAACTTCCCTAACCAAAACATAAACTTTCGAACACATTAATATAGTCACTCCCGGCTGACCGGCATCGCTATCCAAACCAGGGCCTGGGTGTCGTCGTCGCCACCTCCGTCTCGTCCCGTCACCGCTCTCCGTCCGTCTGCTCTGCTGTCCACTGTCCACTCAGTCTACTCCCCACTCCATACCATCGCTTCTTGGAGGGAGAATTCCCTCAAATATTCAGACGAAGGGATATTTGTGGGGTCCCTTCGTCACACTCCTCCCACTAAGAAAAAAAAAGAAAATCACAAAGGGATTTCTTTTTTTAATGAAGGGCATACCGTCGAAGAACAAGGGAAACACTGGAATAGTCCTGGCACTTCAGTAGTTCCAATAGCACGTAACAGATGCGCCAATAGTTCACCATGGCATCTTCAAATCACAAAGTCTCTAGTCTCATTATGAATCTCACTAGAGTCTTTGGATGGAGAGGACAGCTTGAATTTAATGGTAAAGACATCATCACTTCTATGGTCGTAAGCACACGGTTATTTCTCGCTCCTGACAAGTGACGTCATCGTCTTCTCCTTCTGGGGATGGACCTCAGGTTGCTGGAAAGGATAGCCGATACAGGGTCCCTAATCTATAAGTTTACACATTTAATGGGCCTAAAAATAACGTACAAACTTACGAAAATTTCTGTTCAAAAAATTATAATTACACGAATACATCATAAATCTATTAAATATTGGTTTGAGAGCCTATTATAACCTGCAAGCACGAATATTACTTTTATAGAGGGCCATCGTACACTATTAATATTATTCTATACTTATAATTACATACATAAAGAAGTATTAATAAATTAAACATAATATTTGGAATGCAAATGAGGAACACAAATATAATATAGTACTTTCTAATATTAACATTTGCTTTTAAAACTCAGAATTCTTATTAACATTAAAACAACTTCAATATTTGACAGGAGTAACACTTATGTAAAGTCCAATATGTATTCAATATAGACTTGTCAATTACATTTTCAACTAAGAATGGTTTGATGGAACTATAGTGGGTACTGTCAAGTTACTTTGCATTGAGTATATGCTAGCGACGCCGCGGCCGCTCGTGTTGGAATTCGCCGAGCATCAGCAGTCTACATCCGGCCTGTTCCACGCTCAGCGCTCGCTACTGCGCGCTTCAGCTACTGCTCCAGAGTATCGCAACTACATGTCTACAATTTATTCTCACAAAACCTTAGTTTCCAGCTTCGACAGTTTACGTACCACCCAGTTCCTTATAGCTACTTAACTTATTTCCAAAATATTTATAACATTCAAAACAATAAACCGTATAGCATTACAAAACATTTTCAATGATGGATTCTATATAATCGATCGTTTATTTTACAATATAAACTACTATTATACATGATTAAATTCAGAATATTATTCACACATACTTCTAAAAATCGGAATAATCCATTAATACATACACATTTGTATTGCTATTCGTTAATAATTGGATCTATACTCAAATGCAGCAATTTAAAAGTGTTTTAAATAAGCAATAATATCTAATCACGTAATGACACATTATGCCATATTTAAATTATCACCCAAACACAAATATGAGAACTTCTATCAATTGGTATTTATAAACAACATTACGAGTGGTATGATGAGTTAAGCACTAAGGAATGGGTTACTGATGCAACAGTAAAATAATCTATGTAGTTTGTTTTTATTTATAAAACTTAAATTAACTTTAATTAACCACATTTAGTTGTTGTCGAATTTGGCCTCTTATTTATTGTTCTGTTTATTCATTTGCGTGGTTTATCAAGAAATAAAAAAATACTACTTAAACTATTCTGTAATTTATAACTTTTACTCTATTTTATTAATTATTAGGTTAACTGGTGTTTTATTTGTGTTTTATTATATTTATAACGCCTACAAATACTATACTATATCTCTTGAAATTTTGTAATATTTTCGTCAATGGTTTCTGTAATATCAGTTGTGCACGCTTTAATTTGTTTATTCTTAAAACTCATTATTAATAAACATGACTTGGCGAGTGTTTGTACTTAAATAAACAAATTAGTTGTATTAGGTCAACTATTCGTTACAAATGCAATATGTTTAATATCTTTGTTCCATATCTAGCCCTAGGACTTCCAATCAGAAACATTTGCAATACACTAGTGTACTGTAATTATTAATTAATTAACATATAATTAGTTCATAAGCGTATTTATTATAATTGGAACTTTTTATTTCTTCGCCTGAAGGTTTCTACGTTCATTATATTATTGAGGAAGAAAAAAATTCCTCTCTACATAAAATTTAACAGTTGAATTTTTGATGTTTTTTTAGAGTGAAGAACAGCATTTATATATATTTACAGAAGGCAATATAAATAGTTTTTAAATGTAGATTTGACACTGCAAAAATAGTATGTTAAAAGCCTATGTGAAAAACCGTAAAAATGTTAAGTATTATTTTGTTCTTTTTGTGAACGGATAGAGAAGGGGTAAACATGGACGTATTTTAGTAAAAGATAGAATTAATTCAATTCAATTAAGTAACATCAATTCAATAGTTTGGCAGAAAGCGGAAGTTCTTGACTAAATTAAAATGTCTTACAACTTTCTTATTTCTTTCAGTTGAGACTCTTCTTCCGAGGTTGCCTAACTCACCTAATGCTTTCTACATTTTATCTCGATTACTATGTCACTATCCTGTTATAGATTCATGACCTCTGTTTTGTTGATTTCATCTCCATTCACTTTGTGCTATGTTGGTCCTTATACCAGTTCTTGTGAAGGAAATTTTATTCATTCAAAGAGATGTGCTCCTAAGCGCACGAATATACTTCCTTACTCCTTCACACATTCATAAAATATTGATATAACATCGTAAAATGTCGTTGCTATCGTTTAAGCCAACCTTCAAAATATTTTGGTATGTTGCTTAAAATTCCAATTTATAATATTTTAATTTTATATAGAAGTTTAAATGATTTTTTAAGAGCATTTACAATAAATTAAATAGTATTTCTTGCACTGCCCTTACTACTTCATTGATTTGCTGTGGCGGTTGTTTATACTAAATGATTTGAGGTCATCTATCTTTTGGTGGAAAATAACAAAGGTGAAGTGCAATGCATCGAAGATCTTTTCTTACTTTCAAGATAAAGTTTCCTGCGGTTATATTATGTTATTGTATAAAAATATTGCATACATGTATATAAAAAGAAATAATATTACCAAAACTAATATTTAATTACAATATATTTGTATAGGATTTTTAAATTATTTTTGTTATTAACTTTAAGTTTATATTACCACCAGTGATGTTATTTTAGTAATTAATATAATTTAACTTTTTATAATTAATACGTATCCCAACTTTTGAACATTTTATATAATATTGCACTTTATTAAAACATTAAAATATTACGCGTATTCATATCTTTAAATGTCTCTAAAATGCTGCATTAAAAAATAAAGCCATATTATTTCAAGAGGATTGATATTGTTTTAACTAGGAAAAACTTAAGGCCATTTTACTCAGCCAGTTCTTGGTATGCCTTTTGGAATGCCCTCAATTTAATATTACTTTATGAGTCGTTCGAGCACAAGAGGATGCCTGATAAGGTTTATTATTTTAGAAGAAAGCCATAAAAAAACTCGGGATTGTTTTTCCTCACAAATCGTCCAACAAATGGTCTGGAAGCACCGACCTGCCGCTGCAGACCCAGCGACGCTGCGGTGAGTGGCGTGCTAAAACACCGCATCAGTGGACTAGGCGAGACGGGCTGATACACTCTGTTTGCTATCCGAAGCTGGCCTTGACCGTAGCCGGGCTAACAGCGCTGTGGGCTCAGCCGGGAGCCGGGGAAACATTTCAGTGTAAAATCGTTCTAATCCTGCAAAACAATCCTCGAAATACAAGCATAAATTGTTTGAGAGAGGTAAATGAAAATTTCAACCTGAATTTTTCGTATGTTCACATAAAATCTTTTATTGAATACACATCTTACTAAGCATAGCCAAAGTCATCATATACCTATGGATAACATTCTGAAATACCATAAGACACTAAACACAAACAGAATACGTCCATCCGTTTCCCAAACTTCCCACCTCCAGTAAAGGTGCCAATCTGGTTTCCTTATCGTATACTAGAAACTCGTTAACCTAGTGTTTATGAAACTGAAAAATGTTTTAAAGATGATTAAACAAAATTAATTTCGAAATTTGTTAATAAATTAAACACTTATATATGACAATTGTCTTAAAACGGCAAAATGTGTATCCTAGGTCGGTAGTTGTTTCTGCCTCTATACGTCTTGTATGTATGTATGTTTTGGCCACTTATCATTACAGTATTTGATATTGCAGCTTTGTTACTAAGATACAAGCACAGCTGCGTAAATTGTTTCAAATTTAAAAGGCTTGCCTACATGAGAAGTGGGGTTCACTGTACGAGTATACGAAGTTGTTTTGAAGTCCAAATATTCTCATTAATCTTGATCAACGGTTTATTGTGACAAACACCAAAAGTATTGAGTACTGTTTAAAAGTTTAAGCAATTGATTTTCCATAAATCCCAATTTAGGTTACAGTAATATTATACATATTCATTTGCATCTATATTCTTAATACTAGACGTAAATTGTTTAAATAAACTGTTTATTTTAAAGGTAAAGAAAGAAATCCTGAGTATAATGAATAGCTTCTCACTCAATAAGTGATAATAAAATAAATAACATAAAACACTAATACCCATAAACAAATTACGATCTTGAAACAGAAAACTGGGAAAATACCTAACAGTTATGTTAAGTTTACTACATAAAGCAGACTAGGGTATTTAATTAATTTAACTTTATGCAACTTCTTATAATCGTGTTGTTAACATAATTCATGGTTCACATTCTCCTTTCAAAAATTGTTGAAGAGTTACACTAGTAAATAAGTATAATTTATTAATGTAATTAATATCTACTACAAATGAAGCAAGTGATCAGCCTCGCAGTTATGCTCCTATGAATGTTTGTCTTGTAACAGCTATAATTGGAGATGAGGAAACACCAGTTACCCTTTAGTTATAAATCATTTTGAGACTCAGTGCAATGAGGGATTCATCCTCATCGATCCTTTTTTGCGCTTGTTTCCGGAGTGAAAGGATTTATAGGATGGGTAAGGTTGGTAATAGGGGCCACCTCCTATAGAGGCCAGTTAGTAGGGTTATCGGGCACTATAACTCAGTAGTAACCTTGGAAGAAGGGGAGGCCAGCTCTGTACAGCAGTCGGTACTCTCAGTTTTATAATTGCAAAAGCCTTTAACACTAAAATATTAATGCCCGCTCAAACAGTCATCACCCGTAATAGACTATTTCTATCGATCCACTCGTCATCCTAATATCTCGAAATTTGCAGTTTTTGATGTCCCGCCCCTGGAAACCAATAGGGCACGGCAAACGCAACTGACGCACCGTTTATGCTTTTCCCAGTATACATTCAACTAGAAAGTACAAAGGCAGTATAGTAGTAGTAAAAACATGCATAATAAAAGTTTATCACTCTTTACATGTTACAAGGTACTGTAACTAGGTGGGCTACCCTTTTGTGACGCTATCACTATCTACAAGAAAAAGTAGAAATTAAAAGTGAATTTTTTTATTTCTATAGCAACAAACTCAAGTAACCCTAATTTCACACCATTGTCGGCCGGGACTCGTGGCGTAGTCCTGTAATCCAGCTACTTGGAGGTCACTTTGACAGGTCCCCACTGTCCCCTGGGTTAGTCCTCAGGTCTCTCACGTCACACTCACGACCGCTAGGCTGTGGAGGACGACGTGGTGGCTGAAGATGTACCATACGAAGAGCATAGACCTATAACAACTTCA
This sequence comes from Homalodisca vitripennis, assembly GCF_021130785.1. Taxonomy (NCBI): domain Eukaryota; kingdom Metazoa; phylum Arthropoda; class Insecta; order Hemiptera; family Cicadellidae; genus Homalodisca; species Homalodisca vitripennis. The sequence continues at coordinate 21,604 of NW_025781715.1, read as the reverse complement.
GGGTGTAGTTGTTAAAGGCCTATGGGGGAGAACCAGGAAGAACACGTGAGTGTGACGGGAGGGCTGGGGTAAGCTCAAGGGACTCTGGAGGCTCTTCAAGTGCTGGAGGAAGGACCGCGGGCGAGGGCTGGTTTTTTGCGCCTGCAAAATTTTAGCAATAGGTTATTTCTAAGGAAAGTAAAAAAATAATTTTTTTAGATTGATATGGAACTTTTGTAATTTTCTAATAAAATCCCCGAATTTCTCAGATTTACAAACTACCTCAATATAATACGTAGAATAAAAATCAAATTATTTACTTTTACTACAAATATATATGTATATATATATATATATATATATATATATATATATATATATATATATATATATATATATATATATAGTCTCCGCGGCTGAGGCCCAATTTGTCTAACAGACATACTAATATGAATGTTTAGCTCATGCCATGTATAACTAATCGGAGGTCTTTACTTACTACTGTTATATCATAATGTTATATATTTTAATTTATTATAAGCTGTATACTGTTTTAAGTTAAAAATTCTTTAGCTTCTTTTTATATATAAATATATATATATATATATATATATATATATATATATACATTCATATTAGTATGTCTGTTAGACAAATTGGGCCTCAGTCTCGGAGACTAACTCTTGTGAGATCTGTCCATACGTAATAATTTTGAATATTATAATGGCTGTTAAGCGAGATAAGTATTAGACATAAAAATAATAATATACTGCACAGCAATTCATTTAAGTAAGTCATTGATAACTTTTTATGCTTTCGACAGTTAAAACCAGAAGTGAAGTGCTACGTGCCTAACCCTTAACTAAGTTTCGTGGATATTATTTTATTCACTTCGTGGAGCAAATATTCTAGGTCGTTCAGTTAAAGGGTTGACGTAAAAACTATTAGGAAGTTTGTGATTTCTGAAACGAAGAGTAAAGAATTCAATCAGTGGTTTTTGTTCGAGGCAATATGACGTACCTTAGATCAGAATGTAAAAATAAATTAGTATTATCTGTCACTGTTGAATGGTTTGTTTATTAGTGTACACTTTTCTGAGTAAAATAAAGTACACTCCGATTGCAATACCACATCAACACTTATTAAATAATTTGAATATGTCCTAGTTTAATAATACGGGCTGTAAAAGTGGCATGAATAGTATTTTAATATGGGGGAGTGATAAAATGCAAGTTATTATGGTAGGGTCCCCCAGCGAAACAGGGGATTCAGTAAACCTTTTATTGAAAATGTTTGAAATGTATGGTCTTAAAGTAGAATTTCTATAAGCACAGATCATAATCATATTGCATTGAAGTAAACAAACTATTAGTACAGTGTTATTAATACGCAATATTTAATCAACTCGTAAAATTATTGTCTTTTTTAAAGCTTGCATCGCAACATCTATATTTTAGGTTTCTTTTTGATTGTTATATATAATATTAAACACATGTCAACATTACAAGCGCAACATAAATAGGTTCGTAAATAGAATTGTAAATATTTCTTCTTAGAAACTACAGGGAAATTCTAAAATGAATACACAGAATAAGTTAATACATTATAAATTAAAGGATTCTTTTAGAAGAACATTTTTGGAAATTACAACCAAGGAAAAAATACGCAGTATGTATTCGAAAACACATAGCAGACATGTGTTAAATTTGTCAAGCTAACATTTAATTATAAACATATATATATATATATATATATATATATATATATATATGTGTGTGTGTGTGTGTGTGTGTGTGTGTGTGTGTGTGTGTGTGTGTGTGTGTGTGTGTGTGATATATATATGATATTGTATATATATACATATATAATACATCTACAGTTTTATTAAAATTAATATGCCTGCTTTGTTGTAGCTAACGAACGATCAGTCAACAGTAGAGTAATTTTCTAGTTAATTAAATATTTTTTAAAATTAGCTGTGATTTTTGCTGACAATTGCTACTTGAATATTAATTATGTTATTAGCAAAGTAACGTATTTAATAATTAAGATTTTTCTTTCCAGCTAATAATCCATTTACCGTATATTCTTGGCAGTTAAAAAGTGTATAAAAAATAATACAATTTGGACGAATTAAATTATTTATTCATATTAATGTCTACACTATTTATTTTAAAAATATATAAGTTGATATTTTACTTCATAAAGCTAATTATTTTATTATAAAATATAATCATGCAGAATTTTGAATTTAAGAATAGTAAGAGGTTAATATTTTGCAGGAAAAGAAAACAAATTTCGAAAAGTGAACATCGTTTAAGAAACAGTTTGATCCATTCATCGTTCTGTGTAATATTTAATTTCTGGTCTATAATCTGAAATTATGTGGATTTTACTCTAAATCTTCAAGGCATATCACCTACGATGGTTCGCTTCTTCTAAATTTCAATACTTCCATGAATATTACTTTATCAGAATATACTTTTACTAATAATATTCCTAAATAATTACTATTACTTATACTTACTTATTATTATTTATTTAAATTTTTAAAATATGCTGCTAAAGAAATAATATCGAAAACCAAGAGACAATTTAATACACGTTTTCTTTAAGAAATGTATTTGTATATTTTGATTTTGTTTGGAATATACAATGCTTTGACTTGGACAACTTAAAGCACCAAGTATGCACTTCAAAAGTTATGAAAAATTGTGGTATTGTATAGCAAATGAATAATATATTGATACATAAATCAAACTCATAATATTAAATCTGATTATATCAATTAATTTCTCAGCAGTAAAAATTCTAAGAAATAAGACGCATTCCTATGATTTATTTAAAAATTATACCTCTTAAATATCAATTATGATAAACTTAGTTCAATGTATCATTAACAATATTTTTCAAAATAATGTGATGAAGTAAACTTTAATACAGTTTCAGTTACAAGAGGTGCCAGAAGATACGGACTTGACAGTTATTAAATTAGCGTCAAGGGTAGACGTAAGAAGAGAAAGTAAGAGAGATGACAGAGCTATAAACCGGAGAGAGATGGATGAAGACGGAGAGTCTCGGGTATAAGGTGTCAAGATTCGGTCGCCTGAACACAAGGTAGATGTTTATATGGATCACGTGACCTATACTTTTTATTATTTTTCATCCTGGTTGTTTTTATACATTTATAATAAAGAGTAAATATTTAATAACATTTGAAAAAGTATTAAATAATATTAATAATATAATATAATAATTATATTATAGTATAATAAATAATATTAAATATTAAACCTATTTAAACTTCAGTTATTTTCGAAGAAAACATGTTCTTATTTGTTATTTGGTATGATTTAAACTCAAAGTAAGTCGTCGCGAGTTGTTTTTTTATATAATAATGACTGGACATTTAAAGTTTTGTCGTCACAAACAAGGTTAAAAACCATGCATCTCTTACTAAAACTCGATACAATGTTTTGAAAATATTTATTTTTTCATTTTAAAACGTATAAACATTGTCCTACAATTCAAAAAATTATAATAATAATAAAATGTGTACTATAATATTCAAAATGACATAACCAACGATTTTGTAACCATCCGAATTCGATAGGTATTCAGCAATTAAGTGTTTAATAGTCAATAGTCAATAGTCAATTTTTTATTGCGGAGACAAAATACATTTGTATAGCAAACGTCAAAATAGGTTAAAATTTGGACATACATACCACATCGAGCTCTCATTCAGACATACATTTGATCACTCATTCCACGTTCATCCCATCGCCAATAATTCCCACTTCGTTCTAGAGTCCAGTCTTGTTATTGTGTGGTCTTCCCAGTCATACTCCAGAAAACTCTTTGTATATTGTAAAATGCATTTGACGCTAAACAGCGTTTTAAAACGAGTTTTTTAACGCCTTGAGCGTCGAGGCTTTTTTCTTAATTCATTAGGCAATCTGTTAATAAAATGAAACCCCTGCCTGTGAAGGCAAGCGTTCATAAACCACCGTCCTATGTCTCCCGGTTCGGTAGTTGTCTCTGCCTCTAGTCCCGTACGAGTGGAATGTCTCGACCCGTAATCAAGGCACATTTAGACAAACAATACAACGTTGTTTGTAAAATGTAGAGGCTAGCAGAGTTAACAGTTGCAACCTTTTGAAAGTTGACCTGCACGACTCTCTAAAACTTTAATTTTGCAATGGTGCGGATCGCTCGCTTCTGTAATTTAAACCACTCTTGAAAATTGGTTCCTTGCACAGGCACCCCATTAGTACCAAATCCGTAAGTGAGGTGTGGATAAATCAAGCCATAATACGCCGTTATCAGAACTTGACTTGGGCAGTATTTGGCTAGAGACCTCAGAACATAAATGCCTGAGGCATAATTTTGAGCAAACGTGATCGATGTGAACATTCCATGTCAAACCTTGATCAAGGTAAATTCCAAGGAATTTTGAGGAATAGACTTCTTCTAGTATTGTATCCGCTAACATAACGCTATGTCCATACTCAAAGTCTACTGGGTTTAAAGTGAAATTTAAAACGTTAGATTTAGATTGAATTTGTATTTAGATTGAGGCTATGAAAATGTTGGACACAATTGTTCATCTCCAACAAATGCGTTTTTGTTCCAAATCTGATTTCGAAGATTCGTTAAAACAAAGAGTCGTATCATCAGCATACTGCACGATTTTCCCGTGTGGTAGTGATGATTTTATGTCATTAACATAAAGCAGGAAGAGGATTGGACTGAGAATGGATCCTTGAGGAACTCCATAACTCATATTTACAGAATTTGAAATATGATTAGAAATTTGGACAACTTGAGTTCTATGCTTAGGACATGAACTATAAGCCATGTGAGAGGCACGCCTCGAATGCCATGCGATTCCAGTCTGTCAAGCAGTGTAAATATGGTCAACACAATCGAAAGCTTATAGATAAATCGAGAAACACACTTAGAGTGTGATTTCGACTTTCCAATCCCTCTACAATCATATCGACAAGACCCCACAATTGCATCTATTGTCGATTTGCCCTTTCTGAAAGCCAAATTGGTCATTTGAGAACTGAGATTGTGTTTATTCAGAAACTGAAGCATTCGCACTAAAAACAACTTTTTCAAATAGTTTGCTCAAAATAGGCAAAATAGAGACGGGCCGATAGTTATTCATGAGTGTAGGGTCGTCTTTTTTTAAAGATAGGGGTTACTTTTTGACATCTTCAGGAGTGAGGGAAAAACTCCCAAATGAAATGAGGAATTTTATCAAGGCGGTCAGAGGCCTCACAATATGCTTCGAGCATTTTTTAATGAGCCACATTGAGTTTGAATTAAGATCATTCGATTTTTTGGCTGGGAGCTGTTGAATAATACTGACGAGTTCTTTCTCGTCGACCGGTGCCAAGCACATAGAGGCTGATGGAATTTGTCTTCTCGTGGGAGTTTTTTGCTACATGAGCCGATGGCCGAGGGCCTTGGTCACAAAGCCACAGTTGCAAAAAAACTTGTTAAACTCGTTAAGCCACCTCAGTTTCATCATCCAAAAGCCGATCCCCAATTTTTGATCTGTGCTATTTTTGAAGGATTTGATTTATTGTTAATGATGTTACATGATGCCCCATAATAGTTTTAGAAATGTTTTTTGAAGATATAATCGCTTTTGAGACATCATATGCTTTTGCTGCATGGATCACCTTTCTATAAATTGTTTTATATTTCCGGAAAAATGTTTTAAAATTGTCATCTTGTGTTTTGTTTATAAAAAATTTCAGAGTAAAACTTAAGTTTTTCTCTCGAGATGAGAATTCCTTTAGTGATCCATTTATGTTTGTCATTTTTTGACCAATTTTGATGGTTCTTTTGTTGGACAACATAGATCTAAATAAAAGTTTAAATAACTATTAAAAGTTTCAAACTGTTGCTCAACTGGTTTGGATAAATTTAGAAAGTCCCACTTTTCTTTCGAAAAGGAAAGAGTTGAGGAGAGAGCGATATTTTCAGAGGCCTTGTGTCTCTTACGGTTTGGAAATTTTGGGCTCCCTAATGAATTTTTGTTCCACTAATTACGGGCCTCTTGGCCATAGTGGTCAGAAATCGCTGTATTCACCACAGACACTGCGACATTAGGAAGGTTGGAGATAACATTGTCCAATAGCAGATTTTGTCGTTGCTGTCACTCTTGTTGGGGTCTTGACAAGCCACTCGAGATCAAATGACCTTAATATATCTGCTAATCGTTTTGTGGTTTGCTGGTTGTTGTCCAAGACGTTTATATTAAAATCACCCATCAGGATGTAGTCAAGGTGATGATTCGTCAGGTCCGTTAGTAAGGGATTCTAATTTTGTAAAAAACATGTTTTCGTTGCCACTGGGAGACCTGTAGATGCCAATGACAATTAATTTTGAATTTTGGGTTTTTAAAGTTTTAATTCCGACTGCTTCAAAATGTTTCTCGTCTGTTTCTTGAATAGGAAAAGTTTTTGAAATTAAATTTTGTTTCAAAAAAATTGCGACCCCACCTCCTTTGGAGTGATTACGACAGTACGAGTTCGCCAATTTAAAATTTGGAATTGTTTTACATTGCTCAATGTGTTTACTGTTGAACCCGTTTTCGGTTACAACAAGTACATCTGTGTTCAGATCTTCACACATGAGCTGAAGTGCATCCAGTTTGTTAGTTTGCGAATTGAGCGTTTTGGTGAAGCAGTCCTCAATGAAATTTGGAATGGAACTTTTCCAATAGGTTTTTGTTTTTGTTTTGATATATTCCAATTCTGCCTGTCGATCCGAAGTGGGGACCCTAAAAAAAGTATGGTGTTCTGTCGATCGAGAGTCAGTCTCTCGTTGACTTGGTGTCGTTTGGAGGCTGGAAGTCTCTGGTTGATCGGAGGATCTGACGGCGGCGGCATACGTCTCATGACGTAAGGTTATTGGTCCGGAGAGGTCCATACAGGTAGGGCGGCGACTGCAGCTTCGCGACAGGTTTTGGGACGTCGAGTGGAAACCAGGCGTAGTTTTTCTCGCAGATACAGCGATCATACCGCTGAGTACTCGTTTTCCCAACTGATTGAGATGTTGGCCGTGTTGAGTAAAACAATCGCCTACCCAACATCGTCACGTCCACCATTGAAGCTCCCACCTTCTCGAGACACTCATGTAGCGTCATATTAATTCGCCTCACTTCTCTATTAATGTATGAGTCCCAATGATCTTGATGGCGATGAAACATGGGAAACCACAATAACATTAGTGTGGTTGTGATTCATGATAAAGTTCATCATCTGGCCTACGAGAACTCTAGCAGGTCGATTATTTTCTTGGAGTGATGTCTGAGAGGTCGTTGGGCCCCCCAGCCATAATAACGATCGTGTCATCTTTGTGAAGTTTTTTGTCATACTATGAGCATTTTCCAAGACATGGCTCAACGGACGCTCCTGAGCACGCATTGATAAATACAGCTAGTTTGCATAGCTGGCCTCCCCTTCTTCCGGGGAGACATGACTTTGAGATTTAATGCCCTAATAGTTCCTCATAGGAGGGGTCCCCTACTCGCTAAACTTACGTTCTGAATATCCTGTCACTCCGGAAGCAGCACAAAGGTTCTTACAGTACTAAGTGGAATTTGTAAGCTATTTATAAGAGAACAAATTTTAAGCGATGCAAATTTTAACCCAGAAAGAGATTCATCATATAGATGTAATGTCTTAGAAATTATTAAAGTAACATATTGTTTACCAATCTACCGATTAAGACTCTGTAGTACATTTTAGAAAACTATTTACATGTTTATCTCGAATTCCAACTCTACATTCCAAGTCCAAAACCCGTCTCTGGACGTCATATAATTACTATAGAGTTGAGTTTTGAAAAGGAATGGCACAATGACCCATCATAAAATGTTCACTAAACGCTAGTGTATCATTGTGTAAATATCATTGACTCATTATTTGTCACGAGTCTTGCACCTACAAAAGCTCGATGCTGAACTAATTATTTTTCTCCCGATATAGAATAAAGAATATAAGAATTGGAGAGAGTGGCTCACTCGGTCAGTTAGATCGTACATTTTTTACATACAATTTTAATATTTAAGACGATTGGTTACACATTCACTGTGACAAGATTCATTTTCTGTCATTAGAACAATAGTTATTATGTGCGTCCTCTGCTGTCAATCTCTTAGATAATCATACTTCTGTAGCCATATTAATTGTTGCGAAACTATGATACATACGTATCCATATTTTATGTTGTTAAAATATGATACATATGCACCCATATATTATATGTTGTGAAACTATGCTAAATTAATAGCCTTTACTGTGACACTAGTCGGTTTAAGCGTATGCAAAGGGACGGAGATAATTTATTGCAACATGAAAGCAATGTTTATTTAGTATAATCATACATTGGTTAAGATAGGAAAACTGTGAAATACAGTTGTAGTGATACATTTCAGCAGCAAAATATTATTCAAAAACAGTTAAACAGCTAATAAAACCTCTCTTAAACCTTTTATTTTAAATTTATAAAACTATTTTTCACTGTGAGATAAGAGATGGACACCATTTTTCGACTGTAGAATTTATCTTTTTTTCTGTCACAGCGTGTCTTAGTATATCATCTATGTAATTAATGGCATATTTGCTCACGCTGCGATAAACTTTGTTTTTTACTGCTTAGTCATGCAGTCTATAGGTCAATTCAAGTTCTTAGCGGTAAGGAAATTTGACTTAAATTTATGTGATAAGGTTAATTTGAACATATGCAATATTGGGGTGATTACTATATAACTAATTATATTTCATAACATTTAAGCTGCAGGTCTGTTTTGTAAATAAATATCTTAACAGAAAATACTCGTGAAGAGTCGGATTGATATTAATGTTGAGAGGAGAAGATCACTCTATTGTTATTATTGTTGTTTGATTCCAGGAGTATAAATTTAATTATTTTTGCTGAAAATCAGTAACCTCCTATAATCGAATTATTACTTTACCATTCGTCTTTTCATTCTACAATTTTATTGTCCTGTTTAGCTGTACAGTATTAAAAATAATAAAATAATCATATATGAAGGAAAACAAGTAAAATTAGGAAAATATTAGAAAAATTTTAAGACAAACTTCTAATTCTTTACACATTTTAAAGGAATAATATTTTAAACATTATTATTTTAACACTTGCTAGAAAGAGATTCGTAAAAATATAGACGGATGATAAAAAGTATAAATAAAATTTTTAAACACTTAGTATGTTTGATTTAAATCATACAGATTATTAAAAATATTGCTGTTGTTTGCCTTAATATTTTAAATACTTTTAGGACAATTAACGTACTAATTTTTGTTTGTAAAACATGCACGATATATTTGAAATGCTGAAGACTAACCCGATTGGTAGGTTTATTATTTAAAATTCCATATCAGTTTAAAGTAAGAGTTTTCCTTGCACCTGAAAAAATAATTTAAAGTATTCAGAAAGAAAAGGTTATCATTCCATATATTCCACTTATATTCTAAATGCAATGTTTTATTACATACACACCTTGGTGATAAAAAGGGAGCAGAATCAGAAAATTTTTAAAATTAAATATAAGTTTTGTATCGTATTATTTTATGATATAATTGAATTTTCTATTACATGTGTAATTGAAAAAATAATTTTTAATCAGGTATTGTAATTAAAATAATAAAAAAAAGATTTTGAATATTGTACATTTTACCCTATATAGTGTGAATATCGTTCTACAAAGTTATTGATATTTTATCTGAGAAGTAATAAATATATTCTTAGAATCTTTCTTGTGATTTGATTTGGTTGATTATAATATAATCGGATAGTTTCTCTTTTACGCCGATCTTGGCATTCTGAAATTTAAAGATTGGTATATATACGGATGTTTTTTATATTGTATTTTAATTTTCACTTGTTTACAAGAATATTGAATATTACAAATTGATTAAATAAGATTTGTATAATATGTATAGTTCAAGTCAGTTACTTAATGAGTTTGTCAGGAAGAAGTAGTATTGCGTTTAGATGTATTATACCAGATCAATTACTTACTTTAAGAAAAATATCAATTATAGCTGTTAGATTACACTTAATGTGGCTAATACTGGCAAATCTTGGAGATCAGATTTTATCACGTTCATTATTAACCTATAGATTACTATTGTATGTAAGTATGTTGCAGTTGTTCATCGTAAAATATTTAAATGACGTCACTCTCTCGTTTTCAATTACTTTCTACTTACAATGATCTATTATAATTTTCTTTACATCAACCACATGACTTAGCCAATATCGTTAAGTACTTAAATTTTAAAACCAAAGTTGGATAAGTGCTGTATGTTAGATAAGTCAATATATCCAGCAGTAATATAGAGCAGATTCACTTTTTCAAGACATTTGGACGTGCAATACATCGATACATATATCAATGTTAATAATATATTGAAATAAATGTAAGGATTAACGACGTCAATCAGACATTACAAAACGAAATTTTACTATAATTTGTTTGAATAGTAGTGTGTTTAGATTTTACAATTCCATATACTGACGTGAAAATACACAATAAAAATGAGTATTGCATTATTTGTTAAAGAATGAGAATTTAAAAATTAAATTACGATATTTAAAATAATATCATAAGTATCGTTAAAAGTATTATCATAAACACGCACGGAGAACATATCTGTAAATTTGAACAGAGCCACTCACAGTTATACTAATACTTTACATAATTGTTTTTTTATTTAGGCTTGAACAAAAGCTAAAAACCAAACTATTAATAATACTTAAATTGATACTGGTAATGTATTCTATATGACCAGCAGGTAAGCACAAGTTTAATTTGTTTCAAAGTTGAAGTAAACGATATTAATATTTTATGACAATATTTACAGTTAAATGTCTTCATATTGCAACTTTCTCCTTATAAACTTATCAGCAATATCGGTAGTCTCGGATAATTTATAGATAATCCAGTATAATTTATTAATTTTGAAGGACAAATGGTCTTCAATAAGATAAATCCTGAGTCAAAAATCTTCGGGACTTCTGGAGCAAATCTGAAATAATTCCAGACATGTCCGTTACAAGTTTGTAACACTCTTAACATTGTACTGTGAAAAACTATAATCTTCACTTGGGTAACGTGTGCCATAAGTTTTTATTACATTTACTGAAACTGTGCAGTATAATGTTACACAAAATAAATGGAAGGTATTGTTATAATTTATTTACTTTTAGCCTATATGAGTTGTGTGGCACAATAGCGAAGAACTGTAGACGGACACTACCTTATAAAAAGAGGAGTTTAAACATTCTCCCAAAATTTGTTTTTGTTTTTTTAGAGGACAGGTATGATAGTCATGCACTTTAAGGGATTGTCTATCACACTCAGACCATTAGCTTTACACATTTTGTGGCTGATGATACTGAATGTTTTGTAATAAATATGTTTTGTGTTGATGAATTATATATATGAGGTTTAATAAAACAAACTTCATTGTAACTACATCAGCGTTAGTAACGTAGATTGTTTTGGTATTATCTATTGCTCTGAGTTGTTTAAATGCCTAAATACGTAACCTGAATAACGTTCTTAATTACCTAAACTCGAAAATAAATATTGATAATAGTTGTATTCCATTACATGTAGTTAACTGTAAGTAATATTGACAGAAAGAAGAGAAACACGTGCAGGAGAGAAACAGAAGACAGAGGAAAGGAGAGACAACACAAGGAACTCGTTTCCTCTTTTGCACGCTGCCAGATGCTGTCTACCAAACTTTTAGGCTTCCGTTAATGTACTATGTAAACTCTTGCTTACCACCTCTTTTCATTAGGTTTTCATAGGCTCTCATAAACTCAATATCTTATCAGTATACATTAATACACTTTCATTTTCCAATTTAAATGCACTGTTGTTCAAGAACAGTTAAAGTACATGACGAATTACTATGAAACTGTTTCATCTCAACATAATGAAATTATGATTGTAGCTACCATTTGAGGGGACGACTTTCTTATTTTTACTCGTAGCATACGTATAATTTTGCTTTACTTTACTAATTTAATGCGGTATTTTAAGCTATCAATTATGTTTACACGATAGATTTGATGAATATGGCAATAGTATACGCATGAGCCCCAACACGTCAAATACCAGAGTAAGTGAGCTTTAAAAAGAGAGCTAAACTTCGTCACTAGAGACTAGCATCCCTCCGGCTAAATAGATGGTGGAAAAATAGGATCCACTTGCTTGGATGAAACTCTGTTCCAATATATTTTCTTGTGACTTAAAGGCATTTTTGTCCTTTCACTAGGACCGGTTATTTGTGGAGGGTTTCCACTGCTGAAATCTATATTTTTTAACTAAGGCAGTCGATTTCATTTCCAGTATACCTTTTGGCTGGTTTGGCTGATTATATCTCGTCTTGTATAGCTTTAGTGATTATTCCTATGTTAGTAGAGTATTATGTAACTCCGTGGCGTAATTTAAATTGTTGCCAAACATATTTATGATACCTTGGTTCATCTCCCATAGGAAGTAAACGAAAGAAATTTCTGTCAAAGCATCTTAAATATTTTAGAAACCAATTGATTGTCATGAAGTAAGGGCTAAGTAACATTAACTGAGTGCATATTAAGTCATAGCAAAGTAAGAACCCAACAGCATTCCCTTTTCTAATGAAATGGGACTAATAATATATCATTTGTAGTAAATAAAATCAATAAAAATTAGTTACTCCATTAATAATATTTGTTTTATAATAATACTAAAATAGGTACACAATATTAATATTACTCATTAAGTAAGAAATTTATTAGTTACAATTAACTCGTAAATACAGTACTTAAATAAAAAATCTAATTGAACTATATCTAATTCTGAATACCACAATATGGAGGTCTTTCTTGGATATCAGAAATGGATGTTTTTTTTTTCTCAATAACTGTTGAAGGTTTTCTTTCCAGAGGTACAGCGCGGACTCTCCTACGTATTGAAAAGCATTTCATACTTGAAGTTGATTAACCTTTGCAGGCAGTCTTTTAACATTAATTTTAAAGCTTAATTAATAGTTTGGGCTTATAAATAATATGTATCAGAGACGAAAATAAAGTGATTAAAGGGTGGTTTTGTTACGACTAGATTGTTTTCTTATAACCCAAGTATTTTTTCACATTGCCGAAACAAGTACCAATGGTGTAATAAATATGTATTTTGTGCGATTATAAGTGAGCGTATTTACTTTAAAACCTAAGATAATCGTCATACGTAAATGTCATTGTTGGCCTTACATGGCTTTAAGATAAAAAAACAAATAGATATTACCAGGAGAAGTTGTCCTTAAACAAGTTAAGTTGTAAGGGATCATTATTCAAGATTGCGAAGTTTTCACGAGAAATTACAAAGTTTGAGTCCACAGCCATCATATTGTGTCACTTTCAGTTGTGGATTTTTTAAAACCTTTTTCTGGAGCTTCTTTCATATGGAATACGTAAATACATTTTATAATATATCATAATAAATTAAACCCACCGAAAATATAATCCTTGTGACTTAATAAATAAATCACTTAATAAATAAATTATATATGTTTCAGGTTTCTGAGATTTAAAAATAAATTATTTTTATCCCATCATAAAGAGAATATACATGTTTAATGTAAAAGAGGAATAAATGTCTATTTTAGAGTTAAAACAAAAAGTCTTAAATTGTTCAACTTTATTCCTAAGCGTTTATTGTACTATTATCTTATAAGATTGTAAGGTGTTTTTCCGTAAAAGACGAGGAGAAATACAGGAATATCGAAGCAACGTAAGTAAGTAGCATTGAAAAAAATTCTGATTTCAACAACTCCAAGTTTAGAATATGTTTATACTTGTAATGATTTTAAATAATAATTTGCTAAATGTATGTTATAATAAATTAACATGCTTTCAATGCTACTGCTATGTATTTTACACTAACAGCTGATAAATATTCATTAGGCTACAAGCGTTTGACAAATTAATCTTTAAAATTATTATTGCTTGTTCAGTGTTCGATAAATAGTAAAAAATCTATAAATTAAATAAACCTCACGTCTGAATGGAATGTAAAAAGCGAGTTATATTTCAGTGGGAGCAATTAAATGATTTTACAACGGAAAATATATTTTAAAACCACTTTAAATTGTAAAATTTCAAAAACGTTACGGCTTTTAGAGTAAATTTTTATTAATTTGAAAGTGACGCCTAAAGATTGACAAGTCAAAATACATGTGGGATGTTTTATATTTCTATATATCTAGTAGTTAAACATATATTTAAACATATATTTTGTTGACAGAAACATGTTCCACCGATTAGGTCTTGTCCTCGATTGAATCTAACGGTTTGTTTGTCTGACAACAAAATGATTTAGAAACATTGTTCAGCTTTTTCAATATACGATTATGTGTTCCTCGTTTGGCTTCCATTTGGAGAAACAGATGTATTTGATGACTGTTTCAATATATTTAACATAATGAATATTTAAATTTAAATTTTGAGTCTCATATTGCTATAAATTTCAATAACCTTAATATTGTAAGTCATGAATTTATAAAGATACAAAAAAATAATTTTAAGTCCAAATGAAATTAAGATTCTTCATTAAGCTTAGGTTTAAATATTAACAACCGGTTGATATAGCTTTAGCGTAATATTTTAGTGTAACATATGATAACACTGTTACCTTAACTTACCTTACCTGTGAAAACAAGTATTTTTACCACAGTCTAGTAGACAATTAAGAAAATTTAACCTTTTCTATCAAATAACTTGTATTATATATATGTGTGTGTGTGTGTGTGTGTGTGTGTGTGTGTGTGTGTGTGTGTGTGTGTGTGTGTGTGTGTGTGTGTGTGTGTGTGTGTGTGTGTGTGTGTGTGTGTGTGTGTGTGTACTAGCTGACCCGGCTGCCATATAGATGAGTGTAGTGCCATATAGATGTGGTGAATTAGTGGAAGGAACATGGAGCGCTGTAAACAATAACGGAATATAAAAATTACAAAATATAAAACATTCATATTTTCTCATTTAATCTTATTTATTCGTTAGAAAAAATTATCATATATGATACATATGATAATTTTACTAATTATAACTTCAATCCATTAACACAATGGGTTCTACAATATTTTTTTGCTAGCCAATCTTTAGCTAACACAAACTGGCTGAATGATTAGCCCACTCGAGAGCATGCCCGTGTGAAATGCAATACTTATACAGGGATGATTTTCTACTACCTACGGGGCAAACCTGTATGAAGACTCCCGGTTCATGTGAAATATATTTCCGACGCTAAATGTCGAGTTTCCCTCACAACAATAAGAAAACACTCTCTTTAATCATGGAGTAAATTAACGAATATAATTTTAATGATAAATAGAGAAATAATTTTCCATTTGAAGTCTTTAACGTAACAAGGGACGGTTAACATAACCTTAATGACTCAATTTATATTTCTCGAATACTTAAAAATATCGATGAAAAAAAAAAATATATATATATATATCATATTTTTATCTCTGTTTAGATAAAAAATGTTTATTGTATTCCCACACTGTCTCCCACTATTGCAGAAAATATTCTCTTTCTTATATTAATTACAATAAACTAAACGCTTACAGAGCCCTTTAAATGGCCATTAATATTATTAGACTATAAAATGCATGAGATCGTATAATATAATTCACTTTCATTCAGTTCACTGCCACTCGGTCACTGATTGTTTATAAATTCGGTTGTGATAGATTATAAATTGTTCGCTACTTGAATGAAGTAAAATTGCACCGGCCCGGGTCGGGTTTTCACGAAAAGTCACTTTTGCATTTTTTTAATGTGAATAAGAAAGATATTAGTATTATTCGTAAAAATACACGACTAACGAGTTATAAGTAGACTCGCCTTCGGCTCGCTGGGGGCTACGCCCCCAGGCCCCTAATAAGTTGGGAAGTTGGCTAAATACGGGGATAAGCGGAATTCGGAGACAGGTTAAGTCCGTGCATTAGATTAGGGATCTGGAAGTTTAACGTAGACCTATTTTATTGATTCATTCCGGGTTCAACCAAACTTTGAATTTTTAGGGCGTTTTGTAGCTTAATTATTAGAGATACGAGAAAAAGTGACTAGACCTTTTATTGTCGGAAATTTAATTTTATCTTTCAATTCTGACCTCTGAATTTAGCTTCCGAGTTTCGGTTTAGCAAATACATCGCACGGAAGAAACTTTTGCACTGGTCAGCTATTGTGAATTGTTTAGTGTAATAATAATAAAAACCGATTCTAAGTTAGAATTTTAAAATTGTAAGGGATTATAATTTGCTCAGGAGTTTAACTATTCATTCCAGGAAATTCCCTGTGGGGGGTTAATGTTACCTAGGGTTACATCAGGGGATGTAATTTACTCAGAAGGTTATTCGGTCATACCAGGAAATTTCGGGTTGGGGGTTAATGTTACTGAGAGTTAATACATAAAGATATAGAGAAAAGTCATTGGACCTTTTTTGTAGTTCACTTCATTCCTGACTAACGAATTTTCCTCAGATTCGAGCTAGCTCTAACGGTTTCGCCCGCTATCAGGCTTCAAAGGAAATCCTGCAAGGGTTAAAAATGTAAAATTTTAGTCTCAGAGCCCGGAATCAAAATTTTACGTAAAAATTTCACAAATTTTGCACTTAATCACGTTTTATGACCAAACCGATTGTGACAGACAAAAAAGATACTTGTCCTTTTTTTCTATATCTTATCAGTGTATATTTAGAAATGTTTTTATATTTAAGCTAGATTCAGTAGTTCGACCGCTATTGACTCCAGAAACCAAAATGACACTTTAAGATTAAAAAATATTACCATTTATCATCCAAACGAAAGGAGATAGAGCAAAAAGTCACTGCTCATTTTATTTTTGAAAGCATTATTTTGTATTGAAATCAAATTTTTATATTGGGCTACAGTTAAATTTTTGGCTGCAATGGAGCCCAAAAAACAAAATTATCACTTAAACAAAAATTAATACTTTTAAATGGGTTTTTCCGTCAAACAATTGAGGATAGAGCAAAATGTCACTAGACATGTTTTGTAGATCAAATAATTTCCTATATCGTAATAAAATGTTTTTAAACGGTTTACCCGCCATAAGGCCCGGAAGTTAAATTTTACACATAATCGCGTTTTGCGGCCTAAACCAATAAAGATACAGAGAAAAAGTCGTTAGACGTTTTTTTTAGTTCACTTCATTCCTGACTAACGATTTTCCCTCAGATTTGAGCTAGCTCTAACGGTTCGCCCGCCATCGGGCTTCAAAGAAAAGCCTGCAAGGGTGAAAAGTGTAAGATTACATCAGAGAAATAGCTTGGGAGAAAAGTCTGCACTGCGCAGCTAGTAAGAAGTGTTAAGTGTAAATATAGTAAAAAAACATTACACTAAGTTAGAATTTTTAACTTGTTTAGGGAGTTTAATTTGCTCAGGAGTTTATCTGGTCTTGTCAGGAAATTCTCTGGGGGGGAGGTTAATGTTACCGGGGGTTAAGATATCAGGGGGTTTAATTTACCCAAGAGATTATCTGGTCATACCAGAAAATGCCGGGTGGGGGGTTAATGTTACCGGGGGTTAATGACACACGTGGGCCTCTTGTAGAGGGTGTTTTGTCTGTGAATATAATTAAATCCACTCGGTCCCTATGTACTTTTGACTTTTCGCTTACGCTCAGCCAATTCGTGATGTGGGCTAGTAAACGTCTACTAGTCATTCGTTTACATAGTAGTAAAAACTCAATCTGGAACCGGTATGAATTGCACACATTTTTTGTCTTTATCGGATTATTAAGTTGATCAGGGGCTTTCATTTACTCAGGAGTAATTCCCGGGAGGGGGGGTTATTAGTGTTATCGGGGGTTATCAGAATACGTGGTTTTTTTCTGGGGGAAATGTATCGACCAGATAAATCCCAAACTGGAGCAATTTCTACAAATTGTGGTCGCATAGACTTAAAACCGCCTAAAATAGCCAATTCATGACAAACATTTTACCATTGAGACCGTTTTTCGGGCTTATGCAAGTGTATACGAAAAAATTGCTTGACCTATTTTGTAGATCTAATCATTGTCTAGTTATAAAAAGGTTACTTTTTAAGTTACAACCAATGGTTCAGCCGTTACCGCATCCAGAAACAGAAATATCATGTAAAAATCACTAAATATTTGAATATAAACGAGTTTTGCAGCCAAACCATTGACGATAGGGCAAAAAGTAACTGAAATCTTTTTGTAGATCACGTGATTTGCTAATTCCAGTATAAAATCTTTTTTGGGCTACGATCAACGGTTTAGCCGCTACGGAGCCCGGAGTCTAAAATTACCCGTGAAAATTACGCCCCCAGGCCCTCAAAGTGAATGCTTAAAAATTCGGGGATTAGATACAGTAGATTTGGTGATTGGTTAAATTCGCATATGAGGTTTCATGTTCCCTGCTGCATCCGATTTGGAGAATCGTACGGGTGATAATGCTTCACTAACGCTTAGCCAAATTGCGTGTGGTGTATAAAAATAAACAATGGATTTTGGTGAAAAAATTAAGTGACTTATTAGCAATTTTAGGAGAGAATTGGGAAGATAATAAAAGTCCGAGATTAGGTTCGTCAGAAAGTGGTAAGTTGAATGTTTAATTAATTTTTAACCAGAGTTTTGAGTTTGAGGGCGTTTTGTGGCTTAACCGTAGGAGTTATGACAAAAATTGACTGGGCCTTTCATTGACTGGAAACACAATTTAATTTTGTGTTTCCATTCTGCCGTTGGATTTGATGTAGGACCTTTGGTTTAGCCGGCACAGAGCTCGCAAGAAAAGTCTGCACTGGTCAGCTTTTGTGAGTTATTTAATGTAAACATTATAAAAACCCACTCTAAGTCAGTATTATCAAGTTGTGTAGGGGTTTATTCTGCTCAGCGGTTTATTTAGTCATGCAAGGAAATTACGGGGTGGGGGTGTTTAATGTTACCGGGGTTTAAGACATCAGGGGGTTAAACTTACTCAGGATATTATCTGGTCATACCAGGAAATTCCAGGGGGGTAATGTTACTGGGTGATAAGACACACGTGGGCCTCTTTTGGAAGGTGTTGTGTTTGAGAGCATAAATAAAATTCACTCTGTCCCTAATTACTATTGATCTTACCTAACGCTCAGTCAATTCGCAATGTGCTCTAATAGACGTATTATACTAGTCAGTTGTTTACTTGGTAATTCAAAATAAATCTGGAACTGTTATGAATTGCAACAATTTTTAGTCGGAAAAAAAATAAAAAAATCCCTAAATTTGCCAATTCACAAAAAATATTTTGCCATTGAGAGCGTATTACAAGCTTACGGAAAAGATATCCACTAAAAAAGCCCTGAAACAATCGGGTCAACCGCTATCGTCTCCACTAAAAAAATTAAACCGTACAAAAATATTTAATATTTATTAGCCAAACCGATGGAGATAAGGCAAAAAGTCACTAGACATTTTTTGTAGATCGCATTACTTTGTATTAATAGATTATTAAGTTTATCAGAGGGTTTAACTTAATTAGGAGTTCATCTACCAGGTAATTCCCTTGAGGGGGGTTGTAATATGTACGCGAAGTACTTTTCTGGGAAATGTGTGTCTGTGCTAAGAGAATATGTGTACGGTAATTTTTATTAAAATAAAACGTTGATCTGGGGGTTTGTATTACTTAGGAAAATATCATTCAATATCAGAATGTTGACAATGAATCACTATTTCATTAAATTAATTAAAAAGTACTCTGTCCCTATCTATTATTGCCGCTTCGTAGCTAACGCTCAGCTATTGACGATGTGGGGTATTAGTCACTCGTTAACGTAGTGACAAAAGTTAAATCCAGAACTAGAACGGATTGCACAAAATTATAGTCGCATCATATTTACAACTGATATTGCTAATTACGACAAAGATTTTCCATTATGAGAGATTTTTAGGACTTACGTAAGGATATACTACAAAAATCTACCTAACCTTTGTTTTTAGATCTCTAGATTGTCTAGTTATTAAAAATTTAGGATTTAAGTTATGACCAATGGTTCGGCTGCTACCGCCTCCAGAAAAACAAAATTCTCACGTAAAAAATTATAAAATAATTCCAGTAAAACAGGTTTTTTCGGCCAGAACCATTTAGGATAGGGCAAAAAGTTAACTGAATTTTTTTTATAGAACACTTCATTTTACTAAAACTTATTATAATTCGTGTTTTGGGCTACGACCAACCGTTTAGCCGCTATCAAACATGGAAGATAAAGTTTTAGGCTAAAATTTTCCAAATATTTTCACCTTAATCGCGGTTTGCGGCCAAACTAATGGAGATAGAGTAAAAAGTCACTAGTACTTTTATGTAGATCACTTAATTTCCTAAATCCAATCTTTGTTTTATGTTGACTTCCGACCAATAGTTTCCCCGCTATTAACCCCAAAATCTAAATTTCCAGGTAAAATTTACAAAAAATTGCACATAATCACGTTTTTTGGCCAAACCACTTCAGGTAGAGCAAAACGTTACTGGACCTTTTCTGTAGATCGCGCAATTTTCTAATTTGATGGGTCAATCAGATTTTGAGCTACGACCAACTGTTCGGCCGCTATCGGGCTCGAAACATTATTTTAGCGAAAAAATCTCTAGAATGTCAAATATTCGAGCGTTTTGTTGCTTAACCATAGAAGATAGAGCAAAAAGTCAGTCACTCGACCTTTTTTTTTAGTTCACTTCATTTCCTGACTAACGATTTTTCGTCAAATCTGAGCTACCTCCAACGGTTCGCCCGCTATCGGGCTTACAAAAAAGGCCTGCACGGGTAAAGAATGCGCGTTTTTTTGCGAATTTTTTTGAGGGGTTTTTAGAATTAAAAAATTCCAGTTTTCAGACGTTTCCTGTTGGTTATAGGGGGAAAAAAAGGTACCTGCGTGCCAAAATTTCAAGTTTCTAGCACTTCTAGAAGTACCTTAGAATTTGTATACGTGAGTGAGTTACACATGCGGCTGTATATATATTAGAAACAGCAAAAAATGTCAGAAAGCTTTAAAGCTACTTGGCTATCTAAACTTAAGACTACGATTTAGAAGCTGACAGTTTGATTTAATATAATATGTCCTAACTACACAACAGCATTCAGCTTCCTGCCAATGTTTTGAAACCTTCAAAAACCAAGTACTTGACCTTTGAAATTTTAATCTATTTATGAACATTTCTGCTTACTATGTTTCGTGTTTCTTACGTAACGTAGACATGTAATAAATGATATAATTATTCCAGTCTTGTTTTTAAATACATATTTCTTATATCAAAACTGAATAATCTAAACGAGCAAAATTAATATTTATGTCTATCGAAAACTTTCGGATAGAAAAATTATCCAGATCACAACTCTCAGTGACAGGTATTGATCTGGCGAGTGGTTTTATTAGCAGAAGGCTTCCATACATCAACCATTCTAAGAAGCAGAAAATAACTGAACAATATTTATAGCCCAGAGGTTCTGAGAGGTTAGGACCTCCTATGGGAATATATATTTGAAACAGAATATTAAATAATTG
>NW_025781714.1:0-40855 GCF_021130785.1 Homalodisca vitripennis | reverse complement strand
GCAACATTGAAGATTGTCGTTGGGGCCTATCAACATCTGAGGCTTAAAATTGTTATTGAGAAGAACGCAGGATCAAGGATGATTTGTTTGTCAGTTTGCCCAGCGAAAAAATGGGAGAATGGTCTCAGTTTCCAGTGCCACAAAATGTTATAGCATTTTGATTTCCCCGGGAGCAACGAGGTAATGCTGTGTGTAAAGTGTTTCCCCAATTAAGAATGCCTGTAATCAACATATATCAGGTAAAACATGACCTCTAAGATGTAAATATTGGTCATTTGTAAATAAATTTAATTTTAATTTAATTTTTAATTAAATTTGTATTTAATTTTTTCCCCTAAGTAAGTAGTCATGAGAGACTACGCGTTCCAGTTATGTGTGCCAAATAGGCGTCTTTTACCGTTTCTAGGGTTCAAATAGTCAATCATCAAAATTTACATGATAAGTATTTAGGTTTATCATGTGTTTATTATCAAGTTATATTTTATCAGGATTCTAAACCGTATTTATTTACTTTTGTATATGGAACATATTATGTCAAGTCATACTCCCAATCAGAATCGTAATTAGCGAAAGACCCCGAAATTCCGATGTTCAGTAATGTGCCAATATATATATCCTGGCTAAGTAAGTACTTTACCCATTACATTATATATAAATATATATATATAGTATATGGTAATATATGGTATGTTATGTATTAAATGTGTAATGTATGTATGTTTACAACGTTGTTACAAAAAGCAAACCTCTCACAAAACAAAGCCTTTAATTACTTTTACGTGAAGTTATTCCTAACCTGGTGGGCTCTCTTGACTTTGGGATATAGTAGTTAAGAAACGATGATAAGATGTTGTTAGAGAGATAATTGGTCGACCATTCATTTATCAAATAATACTGAATTTTATATTCTTTATACAAAAAAATCTTGCGTGCGTTACAGTGTAATGAAATTGGGCCAACTCTTAGCCAATTGAATGGGCTTGGAATTTTTAGTAGTAGTTTCATTTTAATACTCAGCATCATAGGTAATAGTAGAAAAAGTATTATCAAAATGTGTTAAGAGAACAAGTAATAATATGTAAACGTTTCCTTATTTTATAATCAATAAAAACACCTTACGGGTGAGAGTCAAATAATTGATAAGGATAAGAACATTTGTTTAACCAATAAAGCATATAAACGTAAACAAACACTTACAAAACATTTTATCCTAATATCATCAAGTTGAATATAGTGCAGTGTATTGCTAAAACAAACTACTGGGAAAAAATATAGTAAATTAATAGGATAAACTAAATGGTGCAGGCAATTATGGTCCATCTGTCCCTCACCTTTGATAATTTCATAATTTTCAGGGAAATGTTTTATTATGTTTTCTATATTAGAATTCAGAAAAAAAAATATAATAATTGTATCAAGTAATTTAGGTTTTTATAATTCAAGTTGTTATTGACAACTGAACATTTGGTTGGACATTGTTTCCTGAAGTTAGCTATAAATGCCGATTCTATAATCACATTAGTAATTATATTCTAGTAACACTTATATTGGACCCTTTTTTTTTGATTCATATAAGTTTAATCCCATAAATAAACTTAATGATTTTGTTTGTTGCCAGGTACCATTTTATAAATAGAAATGTACAACACAAAACATATTGCAAAGCATTAATGTCAAGCAAAATACTTACAAAACTTGACAAATTTTTATATTTTAAATATTACATTAAAAACTCTGACGAAGATTTATATGAAAGACGGAACCATTTAAAAATTGCATGGGAATATATTGGAATTAAAAAAAAAATTTGTATCAAGTAATTACGTTTTATATAATTCGAGTAGTATTAATTGAGTCTAAAATTTTTTTTTAGACATTGTTTTCCTGTAAGTTTCAAAAATAATCTGAAAAATTTTCCCTGTGTAAATATTTTAAATTCATCTAAAGGATAAAGAAGACATTAATGAGTTAGCAAAATATCATCAATATAACCAATTTTACTTTAGATTTGCTATAAAAACATTCCAAAAGAATTGTAAAATTACAATATTTATAAACACCCCGTTATAAAAATCAACAGGTGCTGAATTTTATTTAAAACCTTTCCATAAAACTATTAGTTGAATTCCATTACTCACCAGACTTAATAATCGTGGACAAGTTTATATTTTAGTTCATAAGCGCAGCAGCCATGTTCCACATGGAAAGGATTATGAGCTATTATTAGATTTAGGTTGTATTTAACACAGAAGTAAAAGTTTTCATGCAATATTTGCCGTTATAATTACGTAAAACTCTTATTCATCGTAATATTGTTATGAAAAGAACGGCCTAAATTCTTAAGTATGTTACAGGTAAAACGAAAATTGGAAAATTAGTTTAATAAATTGATTAGATGTTTCAAGAAGTAGTAATATGCACAGATGTAAAGAATTAATTAATTATTTCATACTTTTAAGTAAACTGTAAAATTGATACTTTTAACTTACTTTTTTTAATTGAACTATGCTTATATAAAATAACGTTTAAGACTTTATACCCCGTTACAATAGCCCTGAACTATGATATTTTGCGTTATCTATTTATTTGTTAGATGTCTTTTGGGAATCTATTTCTATTACCTATTTATACGATTCTTCTTTAAAGACCGACGACATAAATAAGTGTCATAAAAAGATACTCGTTTTCAAGCAAAAAAGAAATTAACTAGTGTAACTAAATAAAGTTTATTAACAACCTATTGGTAACTTACTATAAGATTGTATATACCTAAATTATTTCTAGAGGAGAAAGACTGTTATTTTATCAATGTTTTATTTCAAAAACGTATTCTTTGGCTATCATAGCTAACATTAAGAGCAAGGTTAAGTTAAAACTAATATTTTTATTCCTACCTTAATTATCAATAGGCAGTTGTTATTGTAAATTTTTTCATAGTTCAATAGAACTTTGAGGTATGCTTTAAAAACACTTGTAGGTAATCTTGGTCAATTATAAATAATTAGTGTCAATAATATTGAAACAAGAGAGCGTTTTTTTCACAAAAGAATATTTATTACAAGACATTTAAAAATGAGAAACTCCATATAAAAAATATCATAAAATCAATTAAAATTCCATATGATTCACTATCAATATACAATGAACAACACATATAAAAATAATTTTAAGCTTGTCTATAATAAATTTTATTTTTTTGTTTTTTTCGTATCTATAAAGATTAACCAAAAGAATAATTAATTTTAATGACAAAATACTTTTTGTATAGTTTGTATGTTAATTAAAATAGTAGAGAATGACCAATACGTAGAGGCGTATCTTCATTGATACATTCTAAATTTAATGAAAATAAACGAAACCTTATTGATTTTAATTTAGGTTTTTTATCATACTTAATAAATATTAAATAAAAAACCTCTTACGGATACTAACTAATACGAGCTAAATACATTCCCTTATTAGTTTTCAAAATAATATATTGTATTTTGTTTTACGAATTACAAAATAGAATTCTAAATAATAGTGGAATGGTAACCATTATTTTAAATGCAATATATGAGAACTAAATGTATAATAGTGTTTACAATTAATATGTTCCAGATGTTTTGCTCTGAAACCAAACTGATTGGTTGCCTACACAAGCGGGATGAGTAACAGTTTATGACAAAAAGCGAACAAACGAGCGGAGAAACAAGCCAACAAGCTCCAGTGAACGAGAACGATAGAATAAGCAAACGAGAAGTTTGAAACTGCCTTTTAGGCCTATATCTGTGTAATACTATACAACTGCACTGCGTAACTTACTTTCAAATTAGTAACGATTCAAATACGAAATTTTTCAACAAAGTACTCTATCTCTAGAGAAGATCGTGGACTCCTTAGGAAAAATTATAATTGAGGTATTACAAAGGAGAGTTAAATCATATTCCGTATAGTTGTAATAAAGTAGCTGTTTTTTGTTTTGTAAAAAATATACATAAATTGTACTTCATAATTGGAAACAAATGCATAACGTTACAAATCAAATAAATTTTGGTTCATTCACTATTGGGAGAGAATGTAAAATGTAACGGTAGTATATGTGGATGAAGGGGGATATCTTTAATATTCATGCAACGTGCTGGAGTGTTTCACATTTCCCATTGGTAATAAAGTTCGTCTCCTTCTTAAAATTTCAAGAGGAAAACTTTTTAGATATTTAGGTTATCCCGCAAATTAGAATCACATTTTGTTATGCGAAAATAAATGTGTTGTTATTATCAACCAAATTGTGATAATAATATGTTTATAAATATATCTTCACACGTGCGTTTTAAAATAGTATAGACTCAAATATTTTAAAATATAAATTTATTGTTAATCGGTTAGAACTGTATATATATTTTTTAATTGTAATCATTTACTTTGCTAAATTAATTGATTTTAATATCAAAGAAGTTATTATAATTTTGTATCTACAATGGCTACTCTAAATATTTAAAATCAACTTAATTATATACTTAGTAAAAATTTTAACTTTTTGTAATAAGTGGTTACTATATGATTAGTTCAAAGAGTGATAAATATATTTATTGAAATAATCAGTTATTACTTTTTCCATACGTATTAGGATCATAACCTGCAACTTTATTTACGACATGGCTTTTCTAACTATCAGACCTTATGAGTAACGCAATAAAATTATATAAATTGTCCTCCATTACCGTATATAAGTTCTTTTTTTTACTAAACACTTATTCTTCAATATAACTCTCACAAATTGTTGCACTTTGCCCCAAGAATTTAAAAATATATACAAAGTTAGTAAAGAATCGTAAGTTACTGTTTCTCATTTTTATCAACGTGATAATCCTTCAGCTGCGTTGTCTTAACACAGCGTTAAACACAACTGTGGTTAATCCGCTGTAGCTACATTGCAACTCAAATACATGTTACATCTGAACATGGCCCAAAAACCAAGGTTTAAGAACTAAAACACTTTTTTTATTGCAACTAAACAGTTTGTACAATCTGTTATTTACAATGTAGCATGCTATTGTAAATTATTTTTTTTAAAAAACCTAATAAACTTTTTTCACTAGTGACGAAAGTAGTTTTTATGAGTACGTAATTGTGTTTTACAAAATTAGTGTAACCGAGATATATATGAAAAAGCTATCAAGCGCACAAAACAAAATCGTTCATTTTGAATTGTTTATGAGTTGAAAAAATTCTAACTTATACGTTTTATTAAAATTTTTTTACTGTTTTAACCTCAACAAACGTACAAATGAAAAATGTAGGTATCTTCTGCAGCAGTATATTAGTAATCGAAAATATCTCTTGAATGAGTTGTTTTTGTGTTAAACTAATAAATTAAACTAAATACTTATATTTATAATTTCCTTAAATATTTAGTAATTTTAGTTTGTGATTACAATCACAACATTTAAGTGTTAAAATAAAACAAAAGAGAAGTTGGGTTAAAATATGAATTGATAGGATCCAATGTCGATCAGCAAAAATTCCTTGGTAGGCCTGTGGCATAAAAAAATCTCTCTTCTGTCTAATTAGTAGTGCCGTTTCAAGCGAAATGTAAATACTAAAGACATTCTTTGCTCGAAATGTCTTTCTAACGTGTCAAATAATTATTTGCGGCAATGCTGCATATATTTATTATATCATAAGTAAAGATGTAATACCTGTACGTTGTGCTCATTTTGTGTCAAATGTTTAAATTGAGGGTTTTTCTCGTTGGCATTATTGTTACAGCTAGGAACAATGTAGAAAATTATTGGTAAAATTAATCAATGAATGAAATGAGTAGTCCGCTCTGGTTTTTTGAATAATATGAGAGAGTTTTGCAAGCAAGGTGATACATTTTCAAACATAACATTTAACAATGTATGATCTCTCTCTCTCTCTATGTGTGTATGTATGTTGTGGATGTTACATTATATTGAGTATCGCAAGTGTACTTTGAATTAATACAGATTTAAACTATTATTTTTATTTTATTTTTTCCACACTAGTACTTATAAGACCAATACAAAATCTAACTCAACATAGTTTTACCAAATCGTGTCAAATCGTCGAACTCATTGGTTATCACGTAGAAATGAATTTCGCGTTTTTTGTATTTTCAAACTTTAAGTACCATTCCTGATTTCTGGAACAAGTTTTTACAAGCCTTGATTTCGCCTTTAATTTTTTATCATGACTATTAATTGGAATGTTGTATATCAATCGTAAAAAGAAACCATTTAATCAATCATAAATGATGTAATTTTATAATTAAAATGAAAAACAATTTAAGAAAATAAATAAATTTGAAGTATTTTAAGAGCAACCGTATGTTTCACTAGAAATTAAATACTTTCTATCATTCTTTTGTAAAGTGTTATATTGTTT
Source organism: Homalodisca vitripennis (assembly GCF_021130785.1). Taxonomy (NCBI): domain Eukaryota; kingdom Metazoa; phylum Arthropoda; class Insecta; order Hemiptera; family Cicadellidae; genus Homalodisca; species Homalodisca vitripennis. Next base: position 34,465 of record NW_025781714.1, on the reverse strand, counting down.
TAACAGTGAATTATAAAGTACAAACACTGCTCATTTGTATATAATTTGTATAAATGTAAAACCATATTTTAAACGTTTAAATACGTACCTCCTATCTACAAATTTGCAATAATTAAAAACGTGAAAGTATATGGCACGAGGTTCAATATTTTTATTGCACTACAATCCAGATGGCTGACAGTACAGCCCTCTTTTTATTTCTGAAATTCATGTACTCATATTTTATGCATGTAATGTGTATTACAACAACTAAGCAATAAATTTTGTCCATAATATAATAATGGACAACTAACGCAGAAATTTCCTAACTATTTTAGTTTTGTAATATCATTACAGGAATCATGAGCGTTCAATCTCACTTATAACAATTTTTTTTCCTAGTCATTTCACATACCTTTAAAGTGTGATAAGTCGATACAAACATACTAATATTTTAAATACATTCGGTATATTAACACCTGGCGTAGGTTATGTACCTAGCTAGGTAAAAGTCGGTCCGTTATTTTTATGTACTGTGCTCTTAGGATCTGGAGCAGTTGGGTTTGAGAATTCAATGCATAAAAATTACAATATAAAAGTATCGGTAACGTGTCTGGAGCGTATTATGTACCCATCGCTTATTTATTGGTTTTTCCTTAACTTTTCAGCAATTTACACTCCTATAAATGAGCTGGATGTTCCTTTTATTTACTGAATGTTTGGCCTTATATATGAATATATAAAAAAATATTTCTAAATGTATGTTAAAATATGGCAATTTATTAAAAAACAAAATTTTCAAGATAGTCATTCTTCTTAGAATAAGACTTTTTCGAAGAAAACATAAATATATGCATAAATATATTCTTGGAAAGACGTGGTCGGTAAGAAAGCATAAATCTGTCGTAAATTTGTATCAAATTGTTGATTAAATTATAAATGGTTTAAAAAAGTAAAATAATCTTATTACTTTTAAAAGGAATAATACTAAGATATATAAAGGGCCAGTGAACCTGTTTTTGTGATCTCTTAAAAGTTAAGTAGTACATAAAAAGTAAGTTAAGAACTAGCTAGGCGGTTGAGAAATGACCTTGATTTTTTCATTTAGAAAATTTTATACAGTGTGCAATTTTACATGACCTGCTTTTTTACTTCTGCATTGTGGTATGTGGTATTTAAAATATGTAATGTTCATCCAAACACTGCGTAGACTTTAGTTTAAAATGTATATTCTTTGAGTATTATGGTACAGTCTTGCTCAAAGATATTTTTTTGATTGATAAACCAATGATATTGAGAAAGTAAAATGATATATAATGAAAAACCTTTCATAACTGTACTACTAAAATAGTAGTAATAGTACATACAATTAAACATATTCTCATGAGAATAAAAATAAAGATTAAAGTCATTACAGATGGCTTTGAAATAATAGTTACGGACGGCATTTTCGATAGAGTGTGTAATTGGAATGATTGATATGGGTTTTATGTTCTTCTGACACAAAATATTCTCATACATTAACTCAGTTCTACACAAGGGATATAAAATTAAATATCCTGATAGTTCATATGATTTATCAAATTGAATGTTTACTTTTATGTTTTAAAGCAGAACTACTTATCATAAATTTTATATGAGCATTTTGTTAATTATTCCAACACCCAACATTTAAGCCTTAGGTGTCTCTGTTCTTAAGCTCCTTATTCTGGCTTAATTGTTCCCTGGCTTGCAAGTACTAATATTTGGCATCCAATAAGCTACGGTTGCTCACAAATTTTCAAAATTATAATGTTGTGGTAAAACGTCATTATCAGCGTACACGTATGATCAAATAATATATATATATATGTATATATTATATATATATATTATATGTATATATATATATGACTAAAGTTATTTGAGTGCATAAATATCTTTTTATTTAACAATAACTATTAAAAGTGCCAATAGGTCTATGGAATAAAACTATAAAAGGTAAAGTATTATTAAAACATATTGAAGCAAGTTCCATTGTCAAATATGATGTATATCTCATTCTTTAGCATGCAATATTTAGTCAAATTGTAACGGTTCCTTAGAAAAAATAATGTTGTGCTGAAATATTAAGATTCGAGAACTGTTGAGATATGTTACGTAGATGCTAATCAATGAACACATTCTTTTTTTTTGAAAAAGAAAACGTTATTAATACCAACAGGAGCCCTTATTATTATTCTGGAAAAATGTGTTTTTGTTATTGACCAATCTACCTATTTGTAAATAAAATATTTATCATAACGTCTATTTCACTTTAAAATAAAAATATGACCCTTCACTAAAACGCTTATATCTTGTAAATAAAATTAAAGTGTTTTAAAGGGCTTGCCAAAAAACGTGTAAATTATTTTAAATATTTCATAGATTTCATAATTAATTTAACAAAATACCATTGTACCTAGAATGTAATGAAATAGCTTACATACTCGTAAAGCATTGGTCGCCTGGATGAAATGATGCAAAAATTACAAATAATAGCTCCCAAATGTGCACAGAACTGCAACAATTCTACAGTAGGTCACACTCCGAGTATTTCCACGCCCGCACTGCCCGCGTGTAAAGCTGTAATCATAGCTTGATAAGCGAGGACATATCGTCTGTTTACTGAACAGGCAATAATACACGTACGTATTTCTTTATCACATTTGTAAATGTTATTGCCAGTCTAATTGCGAAATATATAATATTAACTTAACTAAATTAACGTTCCAGCTAACTCCCGTCATGATGTGAGCCGTTGGAATCGACGGAATAATTATGGAAATTAAATGGAGATATATTAAGCCTTTACACTATTTTATAGTAGCTATTAACGACAGAACCATACCTAAGTTACCGGTAGTGGCTAATACTGACAAAAAGGGATATATACATTTTACTCATTGCTATTAATGTAATGCTACGAATAAATTACTTACTAGTAGTGACAGAGTCGTAACAAAGTTAATAGTAGTATCTAGAACTGACAGAGGCATATGTAAATAAATATAATATTGTATAATATAAAATTATAATATGTATATAAATATAAAGAAATATCCCACGTCTTATATCACTTTCACTTGTCTCATCTGCGGTAAAAATTACTTGAGTATTAAAAATTTTTAAGAAGATGCGAGCGAACGAAACTCTTCCTTTAAGTAATTTATATAAAGTGTCATTATGCATATTAATTCAACATTGTAATTGCAATAATTCCGATCATAACATTTGTTTAGGTGGTGCAATGATTAAAAACAATGAGTTTTCTCAAAATTTATTGTGATTATTGTCCGTGGCAACAGAGTTTATTTAAATTTTTTGGCTTTCTATATTTTTAGAATTTTCTGAATTTCAACTTGTCAAAGATGTGCTAATTAGATTTTTATCTTTATCTAAAGATATTTAAAACAAGTTTGTTTAAAGCATTGCAATGACTTTATAGTAATATAGACAATTTGGCAGCCCTCTATTATTATTATTGCAATATAATTTAATGTTAGTAATAATACTGAATTTGATCTAAAAAAAAACACTTTAATTTAATAAAGCTGTTAAGTATGCTATACAAGGCCAATATTTTGTTTTATGGCTGATCCTAGCGCTAAATTCTTATCTCGTCTATTAATTATATTTAAAAATAATCTGGAGGAGAGTATATTTGTAACTATTGTAGTAGTAATATGTTTAATGAGGTTCTTGTAGGGGATTTTTAGGATTCCGATAGGATAATATATGGAATTTATTTTATTTATTATTATAGTCAATGAAACAGAAAAATTTAACTAATATTTAAAATATTATAGATCGTACATTAAACGAACCTGTTGACTCCTTTACAAATATCTATATTAAAATATTTACAAAGAATCGGATTTCTTCACATTGTCCTATTAAAAATATTCATTATTATCAACTTTTTGTAACATATAACAAGAATTGGTATCATATTATACAGCAAATAACCCATGGTGAAGGTAAGTACAAGTTATTGACTCAAGTTTTTGCCAGCACAAGTGTTTAATAGTCTGGAAACAAGCGATGTTTTACCCTTGGTAGGTTCACAAAATGGAGTATTAAAAGTTGCATTGATAAAAAGTCTGTTAACTCGATAGTGCACGAATATATTGAGCTTGGCCGTATCACAGGTTTCTATTAGCACTGCAGATTAGCAGTTAGAGATACAGTTCTGCAGTTGTTTATAAATGTTCGTTTACATCAGTCCCAGATACAAATTTTCCAAATTGATTGCTCAAAAAAACACGGTGGTTTAAAATACCAATTATACGTTGGTTAGAGATGTCTTTCTACAGTGGGTAGAGATCACCATTTTTACAGCGGTTAGAGTAGCTTGCCTACAGTGGTTGAGTATGTCAATTTACAAAAGTGCGAAAATACACAGTACATACACGATTGTACGGTGTTTAAATATTCTATATATAGTGGTTAGAGATGGCAGTTCTACAGTGATTACAGGCGTTATTCTACAGCGGTTAAAGACACCATCTTTCAGTAAATATATATGCTCTTCCTTAGTGGTTAGAGATTCAATAATGTTCCAAAACATTGATCTACATCTCTTACAGTTACGTTCTAAACTGCTTAGAAGTGATAGCCTAACAGTGCGAGAGATACCGTTCTAGACCGGTAGGAAATATTTTATTTTCGTGGGTAGAGATAGCTCAGAGACAAATCCTGGCTTGACCTGAATGTTTTTAAATGGTATAATAAGAAGCACTCTATCTTCTGTGCTCTTACTCTACTCGTAGGATCCAGTTGTCCTGAAATCTATGATTATTGAGATTGCAATGTTCCTAACCAGTCAGCACATGTGTACGTAAAACGAGATTTCACACCCAGACCACTACGAATCATAGTAGATGTAACCCTCTAGTATACGTACATTACAATCGCTTTGCGCATTTATTTCGATAAACATGCAGAGATTAACGTCTAAAAACCACAAAGAAGTGCATGTGTACATATTTACATCTAGAATAGAGTGTCTTTTTACGCCAGTATTGGAGTTTGAAAACCAGTACGGGAGTATGAAGTGTATTATGGAGATTTGTGTGTTTTTCTGAGTAGTAAATACCTGCCAGATTAGGGTACCCGCAAACTCATCTGTAGTTCGTCGTAACCGTATTTGTCTAATGTAGTGGTTTGGTGTAGTAATGTAAAGTTTAAGACTTATGTAAATAATTAGAATTGGTGAATTGAATGTTGAATGATTTCTAGCAATAAACGATAAGTGATTTTTTATGTTACGGATTGTAAAGTATATTTACAAAATATGTATACAGAATATTACAATAATATTTTATTATGATACAACAATACGCCACGAACGTTTCTTCACGGTGTTGAATATAACAACTACTTCCAGTATATGCGAGGTAATTTCCATAACACTAAATTAGCAGGACTCAGCCGCAATGGTAAAGTTTTTGGGAGCTGGGTCTTGAAATTATTATTTTCACCTTAATATAATATATATTCTGCAGAGAACGCATTTTGTATGCATTATACAGTTACTATTGGCAGAAATTGAGTTGTTACATTTTTGTTTTTGCCGAACGAAGTTGCATATGTTCAATCCATAATTAGTTTAGGGTTGTTTTAGGCAGATTCGTAACTAAAGAAATTAAGGTCAAAATCCGTAGAAGAAGAATTTTTTAAGTTACCGTTCAACCAAAACTTTCTCTGATCCAAATAAAAGGAATCATGTTTATTTCAGAAATTTTCATAGTCGTAAAGGAAGTGTTCAGGTTTAGGATTACATTTTTTTAAGGCTCTGTTGTTTCATAGGAAGCAAGCGATTCTACGACTACAAAACGTTTGCCCAAAATACAATAGTGTTACAGTAAGAGACAGTTAAAAAATTTAAGGGTAACATTATTTTACTAATGTACAATCTTAATCGTATGTATTAATGGAAGGAATATCACACACGAACATGAATCTTAGAAATCTGGAATGGTTCATGTTTAATAAGAAATATATGTATCAATTGTTTTATATAACGTCTTAGTAGTACTCCTTTAGGATGTATTGAGAATTATGTGAGTTATACAAGTAAAGATTTCTTGATTGTTTTGTTTGTAGCACATTATTTGTAATAATTTACTACATTACACGTTATATAATTTAGTTGTGCGGAGGAATCCAAAAATCGTTTTACTCTACTTTTCGAATTAACATCGGAAAATTTAAAAAATGCAAAAGGAGATACAATGGTTAGAAACGTTTCCACAAGTATTAAAGAGGACTTATTGGAAATATTACTTTAGTTAAACTTGTTAAAGTTCAAGAAATATTAGTATTTTCTTATTTATTTGTATCATTTAATGAGTTTTAGTTATATCACCTGATATCGCACATCAGCTTGTCTGCAAATGGTGTTGGTAATTGTTATTGGGAAAGCGGAAAACCAAGCACCCTGTATCCAATTCAGCGCTGTTGACATTTAATGATGGATGATTCTATGGAACGTTGCTTCAAACGAGAAATAGTAGTTAATAGTTTGATACACAATGGAATTATGTTTATGATGTTGCCAAGAACTGTTAGTTAACCCGGACACTAGAGACACTATTAAAGTCATAGTGACATGGTCGCGTACTGAAACCACATATTGACTTTCAATTGAATTCAAATCATTTCAGTTATTTTATTCAGGATATCCATTTGCTTGCAATGCAGTTTATTTACACTATCTAGCCGAAGCTATTTGAGAGATAAATCTGGGAAAATTCATACAACAATTATTATTTACAGACACAAACGTGGAGCTGAAAATTTAAATTCCTAATACATATACAATTTACGTTATTATAATGCGGTATTATTATAATTTACAGCATATTAAATATTTTATAACATATTATTTATACAAATATTGCCTTAGTAAAATGTAAATAAAGTTTTACTACTTCATGGACATTGTTTACATGTGAGTCAAATCAAATCCATGTGGGAGAAATGAAATGCTAAATAACGTTTTTTTTTTTGAGTTGCGACCCTAATTAAATCCTTACGGTCTGTTATATTTTACAATAAAGTTTAATGTTGTCGGTTGAAAGCATGAGACCTGTGTGTGTGTCAAAATATCTTTCTAGAAGTTCGGGATGCCCAAAAATTATGTATAGTTGTTCCTATGAGTATTCTAATTCTACTTCTACAGATGTTTAAATCTTATGAAAAAAATTAAAGAGCCAAATATAAACCTTCATGTATATCAGATTTATGAGAATTATTTATAGTTGAGAGATTGAATGAAAGCTTTGGTTTTTGTATAAAATTTAGTCATAGTTTTAAATAATTTTTATTCTTAAATAACAGATTATTTTTTACAATTTTTGTACGTTTTTGTTTTTGCAAGTTTCTACTATCATCTGTTATTAATACACACTAGTATATGGCTGGAATAATTTCTTGAAAAATCTTCATTTTATCTTTTAAGATCCTAAGGCATGTAAAAACATCTATTTGTCTGTTGAGAGCATAGGGCTTCTGTGTTTAGTTTACCTTTTTTAGAGTATCGTGTGGTTGATTAAAAAAAATGGATATTCCTAGGGTTGAAAACAACTATATACGTGTGATTTTTATGAACATCCTTAAGTTTAGCTACTTAAGTTGTGGAGAAATACGCTTAAAATAAACCTGAAGTTAGGCTCTTAGATGTGAGTGAGTGGGTTAGTTAGTAAGTAAATCAGTTTATTCCGTGAATGTTTGAGACCATTGGTTTCATTATATAAAGATTGTGATGATTGTTTATACGATTTGGTATTTCATAAGTAAACGATTAGGATTAGTGACAGTGGATAACATTATGCAATTGTAATATGAGTATATTCACTGTTGATTTATCTTAGGTGGTGCTAAAACATACATCCCCTCTGTGTTAAACTCCTGAACAGTTTTAAACCTGGGTGTTTCCGTTATTATAACCTCTAGTCTAGTATGCTATAGAAAATAATAAATAATTCCATTACTTTTATTGCACGCTTTTATAAAGAATATAAAATAATATAAATAGCGTTTGTTTCCCTTGTTTTAAAGATACTTTAATTTTTTTTAATGATTATACTCATAAATTGAAAGTGTCTATCAGTAAACGTGAGCGACGGCAGTTTAAAGTGCACGGTCGTATACTTGGTCGTAACAAAAGTGTTGGCAATAAAATCCTTGTCGCATTTTAGAACCTTACTTCCTGTTAACTGAACGTGCTTCGAACAATTACATATAATTGTGACTAAAAAGACGTCCATTTGCAGTGTAATGTAAATTAAAATGAAATTTGTATGTAAAACATTATTATACATATGTTTGAAAATAATAAACTGATCTTCATTTGAATTACAGGTTATTTTTTGGTTGATAACAAATCATGTTGACATTACGATATTTTTGTTTTATTTATTACAGACCAATAATAGTAATAATATAATGCATTACTCAGCAATATAAACTTTTTCCAACTATCTAAAAGACCATTAAGGTCACGAAAAAGTACTTAAAAATAAATGTATACTTAAAAAGCCGAGTTTAGGAAGTCATACAGAATCACAAGACAAGAATAGGGGTTTCTTTCAATGTACCCAAACAGGTCTGTGATTAGGAAGTCCGTACATTTTATAAATACAATTATTTTCGAGCCGATTTATTTTTCGTTGCTATTATTACTTAATAAAATACATTTTTTTAACTGAAAATCAATATCATCATAGTACCCGGGTGGAGCAGAGTGGACTCCCTGATTTGATCGGTTGACTGTATAAAAACCATACAAGATTATTACGAAAGCTTTTTATTTCTGAAATCTACATACAATGCCATTTATTTTTTATTAAGTTTAAAAAATGATATCGTCCAGGTGACGACCTTGACGAGCGATGCACATATTCAGCCGTTCAATGAAAGTTTTCCAAAAACTCTACGCAGCATATCTGGCGTTATTCCAGTGATAACATCAACAATTGCTTCCTTAAGGGCTTCCAAAGGTCCTTGGTCGAACTTTGTAAACCTCAGATTTGAGGTAACCCCAAAGAAAATAATCGCATGGGCTTAGATCGGGGGAGCGAGGGGGCCATGAAACATCCCCTCGTAATGAGATCAAGCGTGTCGGGAAACCGTTCTTTGCAGAAGTAGGCGAGAGCGAACGGGCGGTATGAGCCGTGGCACCATCCTGTTGAAACCAAAAGGCTTCCATATTATTTTCCTCACCATACTCTTCAATTCTGGGGAATAAAAAGTTCTCCAACATCTCACAATAGCGTACAGTGTTCACAGTTAACGATTTCACCTTCGGATTCAAAAATGTAGGGGCCAATTATGCCTATGGAGGACACAGCAACACCACAGCAGTCACTTTTGGTGAATGAAGAGGTTTTTGATGAAGAGTTTGTGGGTTTTCAGCTGCCCCAGTAACGAAAATTGTGCTTATTTACTGTGCCCGAGAGGTGAAAATGTGCCTCATCACTAGACCACAGTATAGTGCCGGGTTGTAAAGAAACCAGTATTGCATTGCAAGCATCTGTACGTTTAACAAAACCTGCTGGCATCAATTCTTGAACAACCATCATCTTATACGGGTGTAAAATGAAGATCTGAGTGTAAAATAATTCACCTCACCGTTCTGGCCAACATTCCAAGAGCAGCAGCATGTTTCCACGCAGAGCGCGATGGAGATTGTTCAATAGACCTCTCTCACCGCCATTATGGTTCTCTGGTGTCCCTCACACTCTTTGGTTGTCCGACTGGTTTTCTAGGCAGTGCAGATCCAGTTGCCCGTACACTTGTAATCCATTTCCTTATGGTTTTAAGCATCAGGAACACTATCATGACGATTCAAACCAAACCGTCCTACGAAATGCACGCTGGGTAGCCACCACACTAATCCTTATTTTTAAAGAACGTTTCAACTACAAAACCACGATGCTCGCCAGTCCACGGCATGGTGACTACTAAAAATAGCGTCTTTCCCCCCACCAAATGAAACCACTCCCACTCCGCTAACTCGCGCGCACGCTCTTACGGCGACCTGGATTAAAACTAGGGGATCCACTCTGCCCCACCCTGTACATCATAAATATATATTATTGAGTTACGTTTATTAGTCTATCGGATAAGGATCAGTATTAATAACCGTAATAAACGTGCTTTGCTTAAAATAGCATTGCCTATCACATATGTTTTTGGAATTTGTGACTTTTTGGAACATAAAGTTGTTTACGGTACTCATGGTGTTGTAGACAATAAAAGCAATTTTTTGGCCAATGTATATCTACTGTAATATGAATTACGCATTTCTTGAAGTTTTTTTTAAGTCTATTTAATTATATTTTCTAATATGACGAGGTTAAAATAAGTTTTCAGGTAACACTTTCATTTAGTATATCTCATAAAACTTAGGTCTTTTATTACATTGCGCGATGCTCTTCAATAACATATATATATATATAATATATATAATTATATATACATACATAATATATAATATATATATATATAGATGAATGAAGAGTGTTCTAACCGACTACACGAAGAAACTCAGGGGTTATACACGGGAGTAAGTGTAACTGCTTTATCTCACTTAAATTAAGCCAGCTTACAATACAGCCTCTATGAAGTGGTTTCAGAAATTTTCTTATCGGGGTTGAAACTGAGCTTTACGTATATTCTACAAAGGTGGAGTAAGGAGTTTACTTGAAACATAACTTAAAGTGCTTTATCTTATATGTAGCCTGATAATAAACTAGATCCATGTCTTCACTACCTTGCTGTTTGACTACATGAAAGGTAGCAAAGATAGGTTGTGAGTTTTAAACTTAAAATTAAAAAGTACCATTTACAACTCTTTCTATCTCTTGGTCTCTCCCAGCCCGATGTTCGTTGGAACTGTTAGTTTTAAATATTCAATTTTGTTATCAGTATACATTTATTTTATGTTAAAGAATGTCAAGTAGATATAACAATTCTTCTAACTTTCCGTATAATTTATTATAATGCTAAGAGTAAATGAAATTTTACGAGGATTGGAGTATTATTATATATACACGGAAATTTATTTAAAAAAATCGTAATCGGAAAAAAAATTATAAATAAACAATACATTAGGTCAAATAAACAACCTTTTTAATTATCTGTTTGTTAATTTTCATACAGATTATATTGAAAACAGATAATTTATTTTATGTTTCAGTGAGGTACTTTGTAAATGAAAAAACAGCATAGACATATTAAATTACATAAGCCTTTTAATCACCTTTAAGGCATACGCATATTAAATAAATAATTCTAACTTAAAAATCACAAATACTTTACATGCAATGAAAATTTTAATTACAATCCTAACATTATTACATAATTCCCTCTAATTTACTAATTATTGTTAATGATGGACAAACATACTTTTAATTCCGTCAGCAGATATCTTAAAAGGTTATATCACTTTAAAATAGTCAAAAGAAGTGTTTGCACAACAGGTTTAGCTTGCAAATTTAAATTCTATAGCTCAATCCATTCTTGATATGACCTAAAGTGGAGATACACAATTTTTAAGGATTGATGAATACCATCATATTACTCATTAGTATATTTGTACAAATAAAGTTTTATATAAAATGTAAAATCAAATGCTAAAATTTGTATTTGGGATATCTGGCAACATTAAAGGCTATATTCACATATTGTTTATTAAGATTCTGTTTCATAGCAGTGTTATAATAATAAATCTACACACAAAGTTTACAAAAATATTAAATTCGGCAATATGTGTTAGTATTTTATGGTAAAATCCCATAAGGTTTGCATTAAATTTATTTGTTCTTTGACATTCTATACACATAAGCCAAATGCAAAAACGTTCGATAATGCTTGAGAGAATCCCATGGAGTATGTGCCAAGTCGAATCATCAACCTCGATCTTAAAAATCATCCATAAACCCTAATATGGTAGCCTACAGTTTATAAGACATAGTTAACGGAACAAATTGTTCGTAATAAACTGCAAGCATAAGCCTATTCCATAATGCTTCCTTTACACCTAAAGAACAGTGTTTATTCCAACCCTAGAATACTGTTTTTTAATCCTGTATATTCTTTTATATGACATTAATGGAATTACAAGTTCCCTAAATATGTTATTCTGTCACTTTTCAAGTAAGAACTTTTATAAACGAACACACACAGGCACACACATATACAGGATGTTATAACAAGAAGCTCACAGTGATATAGAAAATATAGGGAAATACCACGTTTTGTTTAACACAGTTCTTCAATATTTTTAACAGGTTCTATGGAATTTAATACTCATGATTGATTACACACACTTAAATAAATAAATATTTTAAAGTTGAATTTTGACTAGGCAATTAGTTTCAAAAACCTCTTCATCTATACCAGCACCGAGGAAACATGGTAACATTATTAGGGCACTTATATCCCACACGTACTCTAAGACAAGTATGCCTATAAATTCAAATTTTTTAGCTTAAATTTGCTTCCATTTTGAATATAAATGAGCAGGGAGTAGTTCATATAAGGGGACGTCTTTTGTATAGTACAATATTATACGATCAGAATGTAAGCATATAACTTTTTCGTTTGACGAGTAACTACAAATGTTCAACACGTCTATTCCATGAATGTTAGTCTCCTGCTTTAAAAGTTTAAATCTTAAGTACTCAATTCGGTTTTTAAAAAAAAAAAAAAACCGAATCATTCGAACTCTGTTTATAAACTTAGCAGTTTTCCTTAGGCTCTCCCCGTAAATCAGATAACTTATTTAAGGAAGAGCGTGTTGATATCAACTAGTCGATTAAATTAAACACTTCCCTTTAAGCAGTATTCAAAACGTGTTACATTATGGGCATATTCGGTCCTATTACTATAGTAGCTTTACAGGCAGCCTATATCAAAATAATGGAATTGTTATTGCTGGATATATGTTACAACACATTAAATGAGCACTGCATCTTCTGTGATGTTAACCACGATAACTTCAAACAACACTATATTCTTTCTATAAAACATGTTTATCACAATTCATGCGTGATATCGTTTAGTAACACTTGGGGTGACTGAGGGGCCTAGATTATCCCTTTAAGTATTTGCTAAGTTTCCATAGTGTGGATAGCTTTAATAAGGGATGTCTTTTTCTAAATGTTATTACAATGAAAGTGATCATTTGCTCATCACCTTTTTGCTAGGATCGTAGTAAAGATGTTATGTTCATATCATTGTGTTTCTTGTAAACGTACCTACCAAATGTCATGTCCTAAGATTGGGGGGTGCAATTTGAAAATTTAAAGGGACTCCCCCAACCTCCCTTTGAAAAAAGGAGGTAATATAATTTTATAATCTTAAAATTCCAAAAAAGTATCTTAATAGACATAGTTAAGATGGTACGTCGATATCTCAATCCGTTTGGAAAATAGCCAGACGTATCAGGACGTAATTTTACACACTTTATATACTCGTATAGAGATATAACCCAAAAGAATAGAAATACCTTCTTTATGTGAACAACTGAGAAGGTAATGCACCTAGTAAGTCTGTTAGCTACTTATAAGAATTAAAGTATAAAAAAGTACACGATTTTTAAATGAATAGCCGTCTAAAAAATGATCTTGTTATTTATGCAAGGAGATCAAGAACGGCTGATGAAATTATGTTTGCAGGTTTTCATTAATGTAACAGTTCTCTCGAGACATTAGCTGTTTTTTCATCGTTTATTAAATCTTGACACAAATTATCGTATACTTGTACTTGAATTTGCTACTGCTGTACAGAGAAAAGATAATGATTATAAAAAAGTATATTAAACCAAAAAAGTTTTTAACTCACATTTTTGATTGTACAAATTTTAGGTAGTAACTACCTATCGGAAAGTAAGAAATCATTATACATTATAACCCACCTGATTATTGTAATCTTTAAGCTCAAAACCTAAATGAGCACTTAGCGAAGCTTTACCAGACAAACCTTACTCAGCAATCAGGTTAGCAGCAGAGTAGCAAAATTTCTTGTAATTTATAAGATGTAGACAATTTATAGAGATATTCCTCATGTTTGTGAAATTTTAAATACGGTTAATGTTAAAATAAAAAAAAACTACTTCTTCAAATATTATGTAACTCATAATCTACATACGCTCCTTTTAATTTATTTTATATGTAATCATCTTAAGAGGCGGTTCCTAGTTATGAAATATTTCAATTCTGTATGATATATAATCAAACGCGTGGTTAACTGTTATATTAACATTTTCGTCACAAGATTTTATATACAATTGGTATCTAGGAAACAGTTATGAATGATCATGCGGTTTAGTGATTGCAAAGACGCTTATTTTACTACACAAAAACTATCTTAAATATTAAAAAGATTTGTTGCATTTGATTTATTTGAGAGAATTAAATGGGCTAATTTTTAGTTTGATTCCCTGATTTAATATATGCGCCAGTGTCTGTGTGTAACTTTTTCTTTTTACAAGCATTTACATTTCACATTACCGTTTTGTATCATGTACGACAGTGTAAATTAGGTTAGGATTTGTTCTTAAGTTTACTGAGAGTGACTGGAGCCTGTTCGCACAGTTACCAGAGTTTAAAGTGTCTCCAACAGCAATAACAAACACCCGACTGGAGTTGAGGGAACTTTATAGAGAACTGCTGCTGTCAGATCCTGATTGTTTGTTGATCTTGATATATAGCAGAGCCATCTGTTGCGAATTGTCTAAATTAATGAGATATTCTGAACTACATCCAATAAGCTTTACTTATTAGTTACAATTCACAAACTCGTCTATAAGGTCACATTCATTCGGATGGAGTATTTTCAACATTTAGACAAACATATTCTTGTTAATTGTATTCTTAAGATGTTAACCTATTAAATAGTCAATGACAAATTAATGATAAGTATTTTAGTTTATATGTTTTATTACAAGTTATATTTATCAGGATTTTACCGTAATTTATTTACTTTTTGTATAGAACATTATGTCAATCATACTCCCAATCAGAATCGTATTAGCGAAAGTCGAATTCGATGTTCAGTAATGTCATATATATATATATATATATATATTATATATATAATATATATATATATATATATATAATATATATATATATCTTTATATATATATATTTCTTGTGTGCGTGTATATGTTACTGAACTCCTCCTAAACGGGTGGACCGATTTTAATGAAACTTTTTGTGTGTCTTCAGTAAGCATCCGAGAATGGTTTAGATTCCTAATTCGGTCCAATTTTAATAGTTTATTTAATTATTTTTTTAATTAATACATTGTACATTGGATCCGCCAGACTGCGCCACGACACGTAATACAAAGTAAATTGTTACTTAACAACTGTGAATATTTTCAGCTGAAGTTCATCAAAGAGGCAGAAACATTTGTTCACATTTAAAATTTAGAAAGTTCATATTTTAAATTTGTAAAGTGCTTGATCAGTAGTGTAATGCATATTGCAAAGATGAAGTTTCACCAATTGTTCTAAGTAAACATTATAATATTACAACACAGCCATAATGTTTTATACTATTTTAAATTCCAGGTTTTCCCTTACAGTTTGTGCTGCTATCAAATTTGTGCGTATGTTTTGTTACATTCTGTAATTATTGTGTGAGTTCTAATTGTTATAATACATTTAATAGAGATTGAAGATGTTTGAAGTGCATAAAAAAGACTATAGTTATTTATTAAAGTTATTGAACTCATTTTGCAAATTTATTGAAGTGAGTATATTGGTCGCATACCTCAAATAACCTAAGTAGCATACAAATCGAAAGGTTGTGTTTCCTATGTGTGAATATTGGAATAGGAATTGGTTTTTAAATTTAAATTCTGTTGGCCAGTACCGATATAATACTGTAATTTTAAATTACTAATTTTATAAGAAGTATATTTTTTTTAATTTACAACTTAATTTATCGTAATGCTATTGAATGTACAATATTTTTTGTTAATCCTTCAGGAATGTACATAAACAAATTAGATGGTTTTCCGATAGGGCTGAAGTATAATAAGTGGCCACCATCACAATCGAATTATTGATATTTACTGAATAGCATATCCCAAACTACTGAATTTCATTTTAGTTATTTATTTAGTCAAATTTAATTAAAATTTTTAATTATAAATTGTTATTGATGTTGGAGTGTTTTATATTGGATCCGACAGGACTGCGCTACGACACGATAACACAAAGTGAACTGATACTTAACAGCTGTGAATATTTTCAGCTGAAGTTCATCAAAGAGGCAGAAACATTTGTTCACATTTAAAATTTAGAAAGTTCATATTTTAAATTTGTAAAGTGCTTGATCAGTAGTGTAATGCAGATTGCAAAGTTAAAATTTTCACCTATTGTTCTATGTAAACATTATAATATTACAACACAGCCATACGTTGTATAATCAATAATAGTCTTGAAATCATAGAGTAAGTAATAAACATATAAAAATAACGACCACTTCTTATTTCAATATATTCTGTATTCACTTTGGAGGATAGAGATGATCAGATTTAAAATTGGAAATTTTAGCTTTTAACTGAAATTTGACAGTTTGTTGCTGCTATCAATGTGTATGTGTTGTTTTGTAAGGTTCATGTTTCAAAAGTAAATACGGCAAATAAACATTAAAATAATAATAGAATGAAGTTATAAAAAGTGTACTACGTGGCCGCGTTATAAGTTTATAAAAGCCAACAGGCAAAAAGAAGAAAATAAAAAACTAAAAACATCTTGTAATTATTGTGTGAGTGCTATAAATTGTAATAGTACATTAATAAAGATTATTGGTCGCATTACCTCAAATAACCTAAGTAGCATACAAATCAAAAGGTTGTGTTTCTATGTGTGAATAACTATTGTTAACATTTTAGATAATCAAGTTTAAAACTAATGGATTTAAAATAATTTGTTGTAATTTACATTTTTAATCTGCAGTCAAAATTGGTCAGATAATTTCAAATTAAGTAGCATACAATTCACATGTGTGAATAACTATTGTTAATAGTGTGAAACCGTACATCGCCGCTCGCACACCCACAGCAAACCATCAGGGAAGCGCGCGCCCATGGTGGCGAACGGGATGCCGGATCAAAACTAAACTAGGTAAAAAAAGAACACCGTGGTCATTATACTCAGGTTCATTTACTAAGACATAACATAGGCCTATCCAGTCAATATAAATATATATATATATACTATAAAAAAAAAATAATAAAAAAAATAAAAAGTGCCTGCAGTAGTATATACCTCAAGACAATCCTTGTCAGTGCACCTTGCATACAAAAAT
The DNA here is from genome assembly GCF_021130785.1 of Homalodisca vitripennis. Lineage (NCBI taxonomy): Eukaryota > Metazoa > Arthropoda > Insecta > Hemiptera > Cicadellidae > Homalodisca > Homalodisca vitripennis. The sequence goes on along the minus strand of NW_025781714.1, from coordinate 17,132 downwards.
TTAAGAAACGGGGGGGGGGGCGGGGGGGACATAATTTTGAAACAAGAAATGCCAATTCCCACCCGGTATCCTTCGGCTAAGGGCGGGCTCCTAATGAAATCCAAGAAATAACCAAATAATATTTAAAACTAACTTAAAAATTAAATATAACAAAATATAAACTATATAAATGGCAAACAATAACAATAACAAATAAATAAAGAATATGAGCAGGGTATCACAGATGTTGACTAGAAGAAATGTCCATCATGGTGGCCGTCCTTCAGCAGAGCGCAAAAGCGAAGGTTCTCTGCGACCACGCATGATGGAGAGATGACAGGAGGAAATCAACTCATCTCTTGGACCTCATCAGTGAGGGGCCGTAAACTTAACCGCACATGTCAGAAGGAAAACAGCTCAGCAAAACTGGAGCTACTCCTAACTTGTACACCACGGCTCGGAGTCCTTGACGCCACTCTACCGGAAAGGCCAAACGCCTTCAAATGGGTCAGTGGCCTCTGCAGCCAATAAACCACACACAACATCCACTATAATAAAACACACATGAGCCGGGGAGATATAGGTATTGAACCGGCTCAAGTGTAGGAATTGGTTTTAAATTAAATATACTGTAACTTTAAATAACTATAATGAAATTCGGTAGTTTCGATATAGGATAATCAGGAATATCAATAAAGGTTATCCAGATATAAAATTGGCAGTTTTAGTAAAATACACTTTTAACTGAAAATTCGTAAATATTAAGTGTGCAGAGCGATTTGATCAGTTAATTTTTTGGTTTATAACTAATTGTTTTTTATCTTGGTATGTTTTAAATTGGATCCAGCAGAATGTGCTATGATCGCAGTTTCAAATGTTTTTCTATTTTAATTCCAGGTTTTCCCGACAGTTTGTGCTGCTATCAAATTTGTGTGTTGTTTTGTATAATCGTGTATATTATTGTGTGAGTGCTAATTGTAATATGAAAATTAATAGAGAATCACATGTGTCAATAACTATTGTTAATAACGTAGGAATTGGTTTTAAAATTAAATTATGTTGGCCAGTTCTGATACTATACTGTAATTTAAAATAACTATAATGAAATTCAGTAGTTTAGATAGGATAATGAGAAATATCAATAATTCGATTGAGATGGTGGCTGCTTATTATACTTCAGCCTTTAAATAACTATAATTTGGATCGTCATTTTAGTAGTTTAGATAGGCTATTCAGATATATCAATAATTTTATTGTGATGGTGGCCACTTATTGTACTTCAGACCTATAGGGAATACTTATTTAGTATATTAGATAAATTAAATTCTGTTGGCCACTTTCGATACTATACTGTAATTTAAAAAAACTAATGTAATTCAGTATTTTAGATAGACTAATCAGAAATATGAATAAGTTGATTGTGATGGTAGCCACTTATTATACTTCAGCCTTTAAATAACTATAATCTAATGTGGAACGTCATTTTAGTTAGTTTAGATCGGCTATTCAGAAATATCAATAATTTCGATTGAGATTGGTGGGCCGCTTATTATACTTCTGCCTTTAAGTAACTATAATCTAATTCGGATCGTCATTTTAATAGTTTAAATAGGCTGTTCAGAAATATCAATAATTTCGATTGTGATGGTGTCCACTTATTATACTTCAGCTATATAGGGAATACTTATTTAGTATTTTTAGGTAAATTAAATTCTGTTGGCCAGTTCAGATACTATACTGTAATTTTGAATAACTATAATGAAATTCGGTAGTTTTAGATAGGACTAATCAGAAATATCAATAATTCAATTGTGATGGTGGCCGCCTAATATAATTCTGCCTTTACATAAATATAATCTAATTCGGATAGTAGTTTAGATATGCTATTCAGAAATATCAATAATTCGATTGTGACGGAGGCCACTTATTATACTTCAGTCCTATCGGAAAACCATCTACTTTGCGAATACTCCTGAAAGATTAACAAAAAATATTGTAGCCTACATTCAATAGCATTACGATAAATTAAGTTGTAAATTGAAAAAATATACCTGTTATAAAATAGTTTGTTTTAACTTTTTTACCTTCAGATTAAGTAAATTTTTAATTTAAAACATCCTCTACATTTCACATCACTCATGCTGTACTCACACACTATCGGTTGGTCGAAGTGTGATTAAATGTACATGTGATGAAGTTAGATATTGTAATAGACATAATAATTGTTAACAGACATTTTTATCAAAACAGCCCAGATAGTATACAGATTAATCAAAGTTTAAAATTTTTCGAATTAAAGACGTGTGTACAGGACAACGTCTGTCGGGTCTGATAGTATATATATATATATATATATATATATATATATATATATATATATATATATATATATATTTTCTTGTGTGCGTGTGTATAGGGCTGAACTCCTCCTAAACTGGTGGACCGATTTTAATGAAACTTTTTGAGTGTCTTCAAGTGGATCCGAGAATGGTTTAGATTTACAATTCGGTCCAATTTAAATAGTTTATTTAATTAATTTTTTAATAATAAATTGTTGATGTTGGAGAGGTTTTTTACATTGGATCCGCCAGACTGCGCTACGACACGTAATACAAAGTGACTGTTACTTAACAGCTGTTAATACTTTCAGCTGAAGTTCATCAAAGAGGCAGAAACATTAATTGTTTTACATTTAAAATATGGAAAAATGTTATTGCAAAGTGCTTCATCAGTAGTGTAATGCAAATTGCAACGATGAAGTTTCACCAATTGTTCTATGTAAATATTATAATATTACAACACAGCCATGTTTTTCTATTTTAATTCCAGGTTGTCCCGATAGTTTGTGCTGCTATCAAATTTGTGTGTCGTTTTGTTAACATCGGGTAATTATTGTGACTAAAGTGCTAATTGTAATAATACATTAATAGAGATTTGAAGATTTTTTGAAGTGCATAAAAAAACTATAGCTATTTATTGAAGTTATTGCACTCACTTTGCAAATTTAATAAAAGTATATTGGTCGCATAACCTCAAATAAACTAAGTAGCATACAAATCAAAAGGTTGTGTTTCTATGTGTGAATAACTATTGTTAAAAGTTTAGATAATCAAGTTTTAAACTAATTAGATATAAAATAAATTTTTGTAATTTAAATTTTTAATTTGCAGTCAAAATTGGTCACATAAGTTCAAATTAAGTAGCATACAAATCACATTTGTGAATAACTATTGTTAATAGTGTAGGAATTGGTTTTAAATTAAATTCTATTGGCCAGTTTCGATACTAGGCTATACTGTAATTTTAAATAACTAATATTTATAACGAATATTTTTTCAATTTAAAACTTAACTAACAAAAAATATTGTTCTTTCAAAGGCATTACGATAAATAAGTTGTAAATTGAAAAAATATACCTGTTATAAAATAGTTTGTTTCAACTTTTTTACCTTCAGATTAAGTAAGTTTTCATTTAAAAACATCCCCTACATTTCACATCACTCATGTTATACTCACACATTATCAGTTGGTCGAAGTGTGATTAATGTACATGTAATGAAGTTAAATATTGTAATAACTTTTTAATAGACATTTTTATCAAAACAGCTCAGATTGTTACAGATTAATCAAAGTTTAAAATTTTCGAATTAAGGACGTGTGTACAGGACAACGTCTGTCGGGTCTGCTAGTTATATATATGTATATATATATATATATATATCTGGCTAAGTTCTTTACCCATTACATTTTATAAAATTTTAATGTACAAACAAATGTTTTAGACTATTTTTTAACTTCATAAAACGCTATCAACAGGTATTTAGTATCAGTTTAAAGTTTAATTAGAAAAAATTAATAACACAAATGTCTTTCTTAAGGTAAAATATATATTTTACACAACATACAGAATGGTAAAAAAGTTCCCGGAACGGTTTAATATATTTTTTACCAATATAGAAAAAGTAATTAGACTTGGTATATCAATAATAGCCATAAATATCTAGTTTTTTTAAGGTATTAAAACTTTTTTATCCCTTATGGGGGACGGCCCACGAGGAGTCAGACAAAATTCTTAAATAGCAGCATAGATCGAGTTTTATATCAAATTAAAGGTCTTAGTTTAGTAGAACACATTGCCGCAAACCGGACCTCAAAAAGGTTCACTCTAACTGAAATGGCGGCGTTTTAAAGTTTTTCGTCATTTATCTATGATGCGATGAATTAGTTTCTTCTGTGTTGACAACTTTCATTGCAACAATGGAATTTCCGGGACAGTGTATTGGTCTTGAAAACTGATTAGTGTTTACATCCTTTCTACTCAGTGAAAGTGGTTTTTGACATTCCTGTTGAAAGTCCAACTGCAGGGTCATTAACTGTGTCATTATCTTATCATTTCTGAGGGTAGAATGCGTTGAGACAGGAAACTTAATTATCCTCATGAGCTGTTACAAAGTCGATCTTAAGTTAAGATTTGTAAAGATTGGGTTTTTAATTTAATTGTTAACAGTGACTAGTTTGTGAATCTTGTGATAGGGATGTCTCTCTGACTGAGACTGAGAGAATAAACCTGCTTATGATGAGGGGGTATGGTGACCGTGTACGATCATATGACGAAGTTGTGCATTTATTTAATGGCACATTTCCGGACCGGCCACCAACATTAAAGTCTATACCGTCTGTAGAACAGTCCAACGATTTCTAGATACCGGCAATGTTAAAGACCGTCCAAGAAGTGGTAGACCTTTATCTACTACTGACGAAAATACATCCATAGAAGTATTACAAAGTTTCATCGAAGAGCCACACACATCAACAAGAACTGCAGAAACTAATCACGGAATAAGCCATGTTTCGGTGTTAAACGTTTTAAAACAAAAACCACTATTATCCGTATAAGGTCAGATTGGTCCAGGAGCTTTCGGAAGACGATTTTGACAGAAGAGTGGAATTTTGTGAGAAAATGATGAATAGATATGTACAAGATCGAAAATTTCTTAGCAAAAGTTGTATTTTCAGACGAAGCTACCTTTACACTTCATGGCGATGTAAGTAGGCCATAACTGTCGTTATTGGAGCGACGACAATCGTCACTGGATGAGGGAAAGCCATACCCAGAAAACCTGAAAAAGTTAACGTGTGGACTGGGATTGTTGGCAATCATATTGTTGGACCTTTCATAATCAATGGAAATTTGAATGGGGTGACATATGAATTGATGTTGAGAGAAACCATTATACCGGCTTTACGTGCTGTGTTGGGTCGAAGTTATAACACAGTATGGTTTCAACAGGATGCTGTCCCACCTTATTATGCTTTACAAAGTACGAGCGCTGCTTGACAGAGAGTTTCGCAATCGTTGGATAGGACGTAGGGGAGCAATAGAGTGGCCACCTAGATCACCTGATCTAAATCCTCTTGATTTATTTTTATGGGGTTATTGAAAACAAAGGGTTTTTTTTAACTAAGCCTGCCAACACAGAAGAACTAATTCACCGCATAACAGAGCAAACTCATCAAATACCTCCTGAGATGATTTTTGCTTTGGGGTATTGGGGTGGATTCAACAGATCCTCACACGTCAACCTGAGCTTATTGTGTGCCCCTTTGATGTTAGAGGGGTAAGCCTATCTTTGTGCCCTTAATTAGGCCTAAGAAGCTTTTCCCCCGATACTAGCATCTGGTTCGTCGCCTGGTTGTTTATCACCGAAAAGAGCCCTTCTCCTTGCTCCCAGTCTCTCACAGTCCAGTATTATGTGTTTTGTGCAGTCTCTTCAGACTTATTGCAGAGTCTACACTCCGAGTCCTCATGTCGTAAACCTAGAGTGTTTTAGGTGTTTCCTGAAGTGGCCGTGTCCAGTGATCAAGGCAATCACTTGCTTAACCCGATTCCCTGCCCAGCCCCATCAGCCATCTGGTGAAGCCGGAGCTAGAATCAGCAAGCAGTCTTTTGCCGAGTGCTTGTCCTTGGTGACTTTGCCACCGCAAGCGGTGTGTCTTCCTGGACCATTTGTTTATACTTTGGTAGGCGGGCTGACTTGCTTATACCACAACTCGGTTCTGGACCGGTGTATGGCATGCTTGCTCCGCTTTTGGCAAGCCTGTCGGCGCATTCGTTACCACCTATGCCTGTGTGGCCCGGTACCCATCCAAGACGCACAAAGTTGCGTGATCCAAGCTTGCAGAGAGTGTTAAAGCACTCCCACACAAGCCTGGATGAGATGCTGTTGGAGTCAAGAGCTTTTAAGAGCTGCCTGACTGTCTGACATTATACAGATGTTCATTCCCTGGTACCCTCTAGTGAGGCCTAGATTGGCACAGGCTAGGATACCATAGATTTCGGCTTGAAATATGGAGCAGTTCCGACCCAAACTGCCGCAAAGGGCAGTTCTAGGGGATTGACTAAAAACCCACTCCATATCCAGTTTTACCCTTAATAAGCGAGCCATCCGTGTACCAGACAAAGCTCTTTCTTATTGTTGGGATGTTATCTTGCGATTTCCACTCATCTCTGGAGTAGAAGTCAACAGAGAATGGCTTATTAAATACGAACTCCGTTCTCATTATGTCGGAGACCATTTCGAGAATAGCGCTTGGGTTTACAGCTTCAGTGATGGCGCCATGGCTCGCGTTAGACGCGCCAATTCCTCCACAAAGCCAGCAACCATCAGCCGATAAGCTGACTTACTACGCGCTTCAGCTTTTATATGGACATCAAGAGGTAGAAGTCCTAAAGCCACCTCGAGGGTTGCTGAGGGACTGCTCCTGAATTGCTCCGGTTTGCAAAGATTGTGCCAAGCCTTTGTAAGCTTTCAAGCTTGGCTTTGGCAGTTACCTGATTCACCTTTGTCAACCAGACTAATGAACCATAAGTGATTTGAGGCCTTTACAACTGCTTTGTAAAGCCATAGTGCTATATGGGGTTTTTACGCCCCATGAGATTCCCTGCAAGTTCCTGGACGTCATGAGCGCCCACTTTGCTTTGTGCAGGATATTGTTAAGATTGATCATTCCACGTAAGCTTATGGTCTAGAGTCAGTCCTAAAATATTTGACTGTCTTTGACCACTCAAGCTGTGTGGATGCGAGTTTCAGCCTAGAAAGAGACTCTAGTTTCTTTTTTCCTAGTGAATGGTACAACTACTGTCTTAGAGGGATTTACTTTCAGTCCCTCTCCCTGACACCAGTTTGTATACATGTTGAAGATTGGTATTCATGATATCAACAAAAACATTTGTATATTTTCCCTGTACCATAAGGACTATGTCGTCTGCATATCCTTGGACATAGATTCCATTGTTAGTAAGGTCCTCCAAGTAGAACCAATCATCTACTACTAGATTCCACAGTAGAGGTGACAGGATGCCTCCTTGAGGACATCCCCTTGTGGGTGTGATCACGAGCGATTCTTCATTGAGATCCCTGAGGCCCTGATCCGTCTGGAGCACAGGCATGGCCCTAAGCCACCGGCACAGAGCCGGCTCGAGGCCACGTCGTCGCTGTGCCTCCACTTACCATCGCAGTGAATTTAGCATTGTCAAAAGCCCCTTCAATGTCTATGAAGGTGCAAAATGCCAATTCCTTGGCGGACAGGCTATCCTCAATCCTACTGACTAGTTGGTGCAGTGCTGATTCACAGGATTTGCCTGGCTGGTATGCATGTTGGTTGCGATGAAGGGGAGTGTCTGAGAGAACTCCCTTTCTCAGGTGCCTCTCCACCAGTCTTTCTAATGTTTTCAGTAGAAACGAAGATAAACTGATGGGACGAAAAGATTTAGGGACAGAATAGTCCGCTCTCCCTTTTTTAGGGATGAAGACCACCCTGTTGAGACGCCAGACTTGTGGTATGTACCCATAAGCTAGGCTCGCCCTGAATAGTTCACATAGAAGGGTAAGGAGATTCTCCGGCCCTTGTTGAAGCAGGGCCGGAAAGATTCCATCCCCTCCTGCAGATTGAAAGGGGCAAAATTTAGAACTTGCCCATTTGGCTTTAGAGAGAGTGACAATCCTTTCTGGCAATGGCCCAGCTACCATGATAAGCTCTTGGCCGTGAGCCTGCCTCATGGTTACCAGACGTTCCAGGTGTCGTCATTCTCAAAGATACAGTCAGGGAAGTGAGTCTCAATGAGAAGTTTGAGGCTATCACTAGACTCGGAAGTGTGTTGACCTCCCTGGGACCTTTAAAGATTCCCAAGTGACCGGTTGGACCTGAGGCTAGTAAACGTTGCAGTCTAGCTGCCGCGCTTAACTCATTTACCTTCTGTGTAAACTGCCTCCAGGAACTTTGTTTTGCCTTTTTAATTGCTAGGCTGTATTCTGTTAGAGCTCTATGATAGGACTCCCAGATACGGCTCCTTTTGCATTGATTGTACAGCTTCCTAACATTAGCCCTTTTGCGAGCAAGGTCCGCAGTCCACCACTTAGTATTGGTTCGACTCTTCCCCCGTCGCAATGGACAATTGTCGTGGAAGCTATTGATTATAGCATTCTGCAGGTCAGAAGCTATCTGATCTATGTCTGTGAAGCATCGCACCCTTCCGCCTACCGATCCCAACTGTGACTGAAGGTCAGACTTATATCCCAACCAGTCAGTCCTCCTGGGATTGCGATAGAGGACCTCTGCAGCCTCATCTTGCAAGTTGAAGCGGATATACCTGTGATCCGATAATGAGGCCTCTTCGCTTACGTGCCACTTATCAACCATTCCAAGTATACCTTGTGTGCAGATTGTTATATCAATAACTTCTTGTCTAGTTCGTGTTTGCGAACGTGGGGGCGGTTACCTTTATTACATATAAATAGGTCCCTGCTTAGAAGAAATTGTAAAAGTGCCTCACATCTGGGGTTAGTATTTGGTGCTGCCCCATCCAGCAGAGTGATGGGCGTTGGCGTCACAACCTAGAAGAAGTTGTTGACGTCTAGCTTGTGCTTCTACCACCAGGAGCTCTAGGTCTCTTGATGGAGGGAGTTCCCTGGCATCATTATGGCAAGTATACGGAGCCTACAATTGTGCTCTGTACTATGCCTCCATTTTTCCAGGTCAGTGTGCCTACAGTGAGATCTCTGGAGCAGAATTCCGTTGAGGGTTAGAAAATCCAAGCCTCTCTTCAAACAGGATGCAGGTCCTGACATTCCTTAGAGAGGTACAGTAAATTAACTTACCTTTGGTTTCATTTAGGCCCGCCACTCTCCCTTGGTGAAGCCATGGTTCTTGAATCAATGCCAGATCGAATCCTTCCTGGAGGAAGAACTGGCAGAAGGCTGCCGAAGCAGCCCTACTGTGCTGGAGGTTGATTTGTAGAACTCGTGGCATTGTCCTTCACTGTCGAGGAGACAATTGAGACCTGCCAGAGTCCTAGGTTGGCTCTACAGTTGGAAGCCTTCACAGCCTTGTAGCAGACCTCGTCCAGGAAACAGACGAATCCGTAACCTTTCGGATCTGGCTTGGATGGAAGGATTTTCCACTCATTTACATTTAGGTTGGGATTCTGCTTTTTGAACATTTCAAGTACCTTTTCAGGTGTCTTCTTCAGAAGCTTCGGGTGAGCTCTGAAAACACCCTAAGGAACCTCAAGATGTCCTTACGCAGACCCACTCTCAGAGAGATGTCAGTCTCCCAGAGGTTTTATTCTTTGAATAACTTCTTCCAGCCAACGTTTGGTGTGCTCGTTGATGCAGGAAGCAATTAAAACACCTTTCTCTAGGTAGGTGCCCGCAAAACGAATGGAACGGAACCATCCTCCAGGGGTTTGGATTTCTTCCATTAATTGCGTCCTCGATGGCTTCTCCTTGCTCTTGCACTAAGCTTCGCCTCCGGGTAGCCTTCGAGGGCTATGGCTATTTTGATCGCCGCGACCTCTCTGTAGGTAGCCTTGGGTGTGCTACCAGAGGCCTCGGGATCGTGGGCTTCGGGCTTTGGGTTTCCCTCCTAGCCTTCTTTGCGGGCCCCTCAGCGGAGGGTGGGGTGACCAAGGTGCCTCTGGGGTGTTTGGCCGACCCCTCCCCCGCCTTGGTACCCGCAGTTGGGCCCGGAGTTGAGACCCCCTGCCGTTCTGGGTTCCTTTTCTTCTTTTTCCCCCTCCTCCACTTGGAAGGGTCAAAAGCTTCACCCTTTTCAAGAAGTTTAGCCTTTAGTGCTTCTCTCCTTTGAGCAGGGTGAGATTAGGCCTCTTCATTCTGAGGTTGCCGAGTTGCTCTGTGGCATCATCCAGCGTACCTGTAGACATGGGAGTGCTTGGGCTGTTGAGGAGCTGATCTTCTACATCTTGAAGGGCTTTTGCTTCCTCAGCGCTTGTACTACCTTCCTCAGATAAAGCCTTGCCATGTATGGGAGCTTCAGTGTGCAATGGAACCTCCTGTGTTTCCTAAGGCACTTTGTTGAGGAGAAGGTAGGGATGTTGGCATAACAACCTCTTGAGTTGTTTTACCAGGTGATGGTGTGTGGCGAGGTAGCTTCAGGAGCTACCTCAGCAGGAAGAGGTAGGTTAGAAACAGCTTCAGGAACTGTTTCAAGGGTTGGTTGGTTTTGGTTTTTGTTTTTGTTTTTTTCCATGATGTTCCCACGAGTAGCTAGGGGAATGGAAGGTCGACCCAGACAGAGCCCCGCATGCCTGGGTAAGCTGCTTTTAAACTGGAGGGTCGCCAGTGTCCAGAGTCCGCATAGTAAAGACTGGTTTGCCACCAGCCATTCAGCCCTGGCCTATGCTGTTTCCACTGTGGCTTGGCCCCTAGTGGGAGAAAATGAAAGGAAAACTAGATTGAAGGGTTGAGGAAGTTTACCTCAAATAGAAGAGAGTGAAGAAGAGAGATAGGCTGACACATAGAAAAGTGTGCCAGCCATAGGCCTCCAGAACAAGAAGAGAAGGGATCTGGAGCATTAGCTAGGGTACCTCGGGGTCGCCACTACCCGTACGGCCTCGAAAGTAAGACCGCCCCTGAGATGATTCAAAAAGTTGTTGAAGGCTTCTACCACAGATTGGGCTATTGCCAAGAGAAACTTGGACAACATTTTGAACACTTTCTATAACTGTAAGTACTAAATTTTTAATTCTAATTATTAATTAATGTTATCTTAATGTAATAGAATGACTTATTTGGTATACCAAGTCTCATTACTTTTCTATATTGGTAAAAAATATATTAAACCGTTTTCCGGAACTTTTTTACCATTCTGTATATTACAAAAAAGGGTAAGTCGAATCAGTACAGGCTTTTCTTGTCATTAATGCTTAGCAACAAATATTGTAATTCATTGTTATATATAAAATTTAATGGTAACAGTGACAAAAAACCCATTACATTATTATGAAACTATTCTTAATGCACTTAATATGGAATTGAGTTACATTAATGTCACCAGAAATTGGTTTACTATAACATTGAAGATCGACATATTTAGTAGGTAGAGATACAAACGCGGAAGCTCCGGGTATTTATACGACTCAACGTTGCTTTTGTTCCTTGTCTAAAATGGGAAACAAGCGTACACAATAACCTGTGACCATATAAAATTGAACCACAAAGCAATACACCCGAAACCATGTATATATATATATATATATATATTATATATATATATATATATATATAATCTTCGAAGTACTTTATAGTGTACACAAAAACAGAATCAAAAATTCAGTGCTCATGTTTAATTTTCGAGTTGACACAACCCTTCTTCAGAACACACTGAATTTAAAAAACATATATTAAACAGAATCTCAAACCAAAAACAAAAGACATAGACCAAAATAAAAATTTTTTAACCAAATTAAATACCATAAACAACAAGATCCCAATTCAGTTTGTATGTAGAAATATTTGTAAATGTTTTTAACATAAGAACTAAAAATTTTTTTGTCATAAAAAGGGAATAAGAGAAATGCATCTTAGGTTTCAAACTCCATCTGAGTTGGCCTTGATTTTTAAAATTAATTGATGTGCGACTTTCAACATTTTCTATAAATTTATCAGATTGGTAATTTTTGGGTTGGGGTTTTGGCTCTAAATGGTAAATTCCTTTTAAGTGCTGAAAGCAATATTTCTAATTTATTTATGATTGTGTTTTGAATCGCATGAGCAGATAATGGTCTCATCATAATTTTTGGATGAGCAACAATCCAAATCGGATGATGTTGGTCATTCTCACCTCTTTAAATGGAGTGTATGGTTTTTCCAATATAGTCCTTTGGGACAGAATTTACAGGTTAGTTTGATAAAATTATGTTTTTTGTAGTTGGCAAATCAATGGTTTACCTTTAATAGGATATTCTTTTTCAGTTGTGCTACTTATTAAACGATTTAAGAAATTTTATTAACATCGTTTGACAAATGCCGCATCTTGGCTTGTTAGCAAGGATTGCACACATTACATTTGATGTTATTACGTTTTTGGTATTGCCTACATGAACTTTAATTTTCGGTCTAGAGAGAAATGTTTTTGTAAATTTGGAGGTTTTTTAAAAATTACTATTGGGGGGCCTTATAGAAAATTATAATTTCTAGTCTTCAGGGGAAGATTTCCAAAATTAGTGAATAAGAAACCTTTAGAATTTTGTTGATTTTATGATTATATTTTCACTTGATATATATATAATATAATATATATAGTTTATATATATAATATATAATAAAATATATCATATATTTTTATTTGAATTAATATATATGTCATGTGTGTCGTGTTGTGAATGTATTGTATGTTACACTGTTAACGAAAGCAAACCTTTCACAATACAAAGCTTATAATTACTTTTAAGTAAATGTATAGTTTTTCTAACCTGGTTGTGGCTCTCCATGACTTTGGAGGATATTAGAGTTAAGAAAACGATGTAAGATGTTGTTAAGAAGATAATTGGGCGGACCATTTCATTATCAATAACACTGATATGGTATAGTCCATCATAATAATCTGCGTTACAGATGAATGAAATTTTGGCAAACTCCTTAGCCATTGAATGGTGTGTGGAATTTTTTTAATATATTCATTTTAATTACTCAATCCATTGTAATATAGAATAAAGTAATATCAAAATTGTATTAAAGAATAAGTTAATATTTGGTAACGTTTCTTATTTATATACAATAGAAACACCTTTGGAGAGACCTCAAATAAGCACAGGTTTTAACACACAAATTATGTAACATATCATTAAGATTTAATAAGGTATTTTATGTTTTTTTTTTTTAAGTTACAAAAATACCAAAACTGAAATAGCATAAATGAGCCTTACCACGTCTCAGTTTTATTTGTTATAGTACCGCCTTGTCATAGTCCATTATACCGATAATTTGTATGTTTAAAAGCTTGAAAGTGATGTTGGCAAGCCCTGCAGATGCAGTGGTGGTGGTGAGGGGTCAAGATAAAACCATTCCTTTGTGTCTGGTGACTCACAGCAGCACAGCAGTAGTGAGCAGGTATTTGTAAAGAGAGAGGTTGTGTGTTCAGTTTAAATTTCAAACACTTCTTAAGTTATTTTTACATTTGTAATGGTCTAGTTTACCGTCATCGAGTTTTGTAAAAAATCCTCCAAGATCAAGTTTGTGTTTACGTGTGTGGAAGGTTACATCATCTTAAATCAACAAGGAAGGCCTATAACTGAAGAAGGTAAAGTAAAGGGCATACTTCACTTTATTTTTGGCATGCAAGGTGGGGGACCAGGATAAAAGTCTGGGACCCCTCACCATATTTGCTGTATTAGCTGTTCGGTCAACCTTATCCGAAATGGGGCCAAAGGGAACAGAAGGGTCAATTGCCCTTTTGCTGTTTCCAATGGTTTTGGCGTGAGGCCTAGTGCAACCATGTTCAATGATTGTTTATGTTTTGTTTGTCAGAACCCTGAGGGCTATTTCCAATAGAACGCAAAAATGTAAAATCCAGAATACCCAGTGTACGTGCCACTCAGCGAATCAAGCCAGTTCCGACATGGAGACGGATTTTGCCAATTCCCACCCCTCCAGTTTGACTTGGGAAAATTTTTGTTTATCTTCCCAATAATTAGTGAAGGGATGATTGCCAGCAAAAAAATATGGACAGTGAAGGATGTAACTTGAGTGCAAACAGGTATGAACCCTAGTCGATCCTACCTTTGGAGCCTTCAGATGTCAAACGAGACCACATGTTTATCAAACAAAACGATATTGGAATGATCTTGTTCGTTGATTTAGGCCTTCTCTAAACAGAAAAGCATGAAAATCAGTTAGGATCGGTACGGAACTGCAAGAAATTGGAATCTTCTAGCAAAAAGAGCACGAACAGTGTTCTTGCTTTTACGAAAAAAAGAAATGTACAGATTTTCAGACCTTCTTTTAAACTTGAGGGTGTTTCAATGTGTGTATTTTGTTTTGATGTGCACTGGGCTGATGGGATGAACTTTGGCATTAATCAATACACCCGGTATGAATTTGGCGTGCTTTTTTTATCGATTCGTCCAAATATAGCCCTAAAAGCTGTCCTAGTTACCACAATGCGTAATAAGAAACCATCGTATACCTGTATGCTTATATCTGTTATATAATGAAAGAAACATAGCACGACAACATGGCAGATCCAATCCCCTAAAGGGCAATTCAATACAGATGAGTACAAGTGGCAAATATGATGCAGATTTCAAAGTAGTTGGTACATTCCTTATGGGACCTTCAGGGTGGGCTACACAAAATACTGTTGCTTATCATATGCCTTAATGGGATAGTAGAGCGTCAGACAAGCACTAACCAGCACAAAAAGAGATGGCCAAAAAGGTTCCTAACTTACACGCCTGGTGAATAGGATAATATACTCAACATACCTCTTGTAGATCCTGAAAAATATAATTCTACCACCATCTTGCACATCAAACTTGGATTAGATAAAAAACTTTGTCAAAAGGCAATGAGTAGGAGAATGGATGAAGGGATTTGCAGTACCTATTTTCCAGTTGTGGTTTTCGGTCAGCTGATTGCCGAAGCTAAGATCAAAGAAGGTGTTTTTAACCTGTGTCCAGATATCATGAAAAATGATTTAAAGATCCTTGAGGTTTCGAAACAAAACTCAATAAAAAAGAGTTTGGCCGCTTGGAAATCATTTGTCCAGGTTGTGAAAAGGGTTTCTAGGAAATACCAAGGAGGAGAAACCTACTAAAAAATTAGTCCCATGATCTTTTGAGAAGTCGTACCAATCTATGGGTGTTTCGAATGTCTTTTAAAAAATACAACCTTTCTTCCACTCTCACCGTTGGACTTATTTTCCGGTAAACTCTGGGTAGCCGTAAGGTGGACGAACATAGGCGAGAGGTATCCACCAGGACATCAGGAACAATGTGAAAGCAGATATCAAGGGGCCGCTGGGATTCCTTCCATGATTGGGCGACTATTGTTGGTTTTCATGAAACGGGGGAAGATTTCACACCATACAGCGCCTCGCCCACACTAGAGAAAGAAGTAAAATAATTATATAACAGCCTTTTGTGTCAACTTGAAGTGAAAATGTTCTTTATTCATTCACCTTAATCGTATATAATAAGTAAACTTAAGTTGTGGTATGGAACCATTTCTAGTCAACATATTTAATTGAAAATCCCTATTCTCATAGTTGTTTAAACTATTTACTTTTCTTAAGTTTTCTTAGGATGTTTTTGTACTCAAAAAAAATCTTAAGTCCTACATACTTTTTTAATGTTATTTTCGTGTTTAGCAACGGCAAAATACATAAGAAAACACCCTATTTTGATTCAATGTTACAGAAAAAAATTAATAATTATTTTTTTGTAAACCTGTGTAATTGGATAGTGATAAGATACATTGTTTTACTCAATATAAGCATATAAAACGTAAACACAACACTACAAAAACATTTTTTTTCAATCACATCGAAGTGATTACAGTGCAGTGTAATTGCAAAAAAAAAGTACTGGGAAAAATATAGTAAAATTACAGGAATAAACTAAATAGTCCAGGGCAGTTATGGTCTCATTGTCCCTCAACCCTTTGAAAATTTCATAATTTTTTACGGAATATTTATATGTTTGTCTCGAGTTAACGAAAATATACATCACCGGAAGTCTCCCTTAATCGCAACAGTAAGGTCTCGAAAGCGCGCCCCCTCGCCCAAACTCGGAGCAAAGCCTAAAAAAAACATCACATGTGCCACTAGAGGGAAGAGAGACAAAGAGAGACAAAATTTTCGTAGTAATGATTTATAATTATTAAGCGGGTGGCAAACAAATTTTACATACAAAATACAATTAACCCCGCAGCAGCACGCTCGGTGCACCCGCGTAACTTAACAAACTAAATAACCAACAATAGGTAAAATTCCCAATATTGACAATAAACAAATTGAATAGAAAATTGACAAAAATAACATAATAAAATATGAACTTTGATACAAAATAAATAATAAAAGAAATTTTTATAAAATAACATAATTACAAAGAAAAATATAGAACTTTGATACATACATAACATCAATAAAAAATAGAAAATTTGGTTATATAAAGGTAACATAATATTACAGGTACGGCAGTATTAAAAATAAAAAATTTTAACTGTAAATGTATTTTATTAACTGAGGGGAGGGAAAAGGTTGTAGCGTTTCTAGTGCCCACTATGTTAAAGTAAATTTGGGTTATCAGGTTTGTAGCCAAAAAGTTAAAAAAAGAAAAATTAAAGCCGATTTTCCGAAGGAGGCGGGGGCATAGTTTGCCTCCACAATCCCGAATTAAAGGTAAATTCCTCCCCTACAGATCATGTCAACTAAACTAAAATAAATGCTAGGTAGCTTAGCACTGGCCCCCTCATCCATATATAATATCTGGCAGCGCTCCATACAAACCCCAAAGTTCCTCTCAAGTACAGTACAAGAAGAAGGAAAAACAATTTTTTGGATCCTACCTTGTATCAAGACGAATAGGAGCACAGAACACTCCATTTTTATGCCGGTACCCGTAGCGCTGGCAGGGCGCGAACATTCAAAATTTATGGGTTTCAGTGGCTGTTTTTGGTATCATTTCGGCCGCACCATTCCCGTTGACGGCACTCACAGGGACCCTTTGAATCCCAACATAACCCGTAGATATTCAGAAAAAAATTATTACAATAACCCCGAGGGAAATAATGTAAAACTTAAATATGTTTGCCACAAATTAATATCTAAAATAATTAAATTTAACAATTAAAAAA
>NW_025781713.1:0-61914 GCF_021130785.1 Homalodisca vitripennis | reverse complement strand
TTCTTGAAATACTTTGCATTTGCCAATGTAGCCATCATTAAAAAGCTGTAACAGCTTCATATATGCCAAATTTCAAAGTTTTAATCTCCACAAATGTTCTTTTAGGTATGTAGGTCCAAATGACATTGTTGAGGGACTCATTGGGATTTTGAGTTTTTCCCTTAGTACATTTGCCCAGTAGAGTTGGATTTGGCGTAGATCTTGAAAAATTAGGTTTTAATAAATGTCATTAGGTTTTCAGGCAAGTGAAAATGGCTGCCATGATCATAGTTTTCATTGGATTTTTACGGCTTTGCGGTACTTACACCAGGTTCTTCATCATCTGGACATAGTCCATGTTGAGGCCTTTCATTAGAAGACATCACATGGAAAAAAAACTCTGCCCAAATGGCTTTTTTCAATGTCTTCAACAGAGTTTGTGTTGCGTCATAATTTGCCAATCCGTAGTGTATTTTTGGAAGCTGAATAATGGCAGAATCTGTTAGCTTGTTCTTGCTCGCCAAGTCCGTTGTCAAGGGAGCCGTCCAGGGAGTGTTTTAGTCTTAGCTTTTAGATTTTTTAATCTCGATCCCATCCGTTTCTGGGACATGGGTCTATGCATTCTATCTTTGTTATGGCTAGTCTCGTAGTATCACCATAGGGCTTGGCTTCGCATACACTGGGAGTACGCCTTGCTGTCTCCATCACCAAGGTATTCAAGGTAACGAGCCACTCCTCATACAATGCCTGCGAGCGCTGAAAAATTGCGAATGACTCCAAGCAACTTCATGGCATGGCTCCACTAGGAAAACCTTCTCAATAAGTTTGCGATACAGCCATCACCATGCGTGTTTGTTTAGTCTATTAGTGGGTGCATCTGACAATATTTTAGATAAAATCTCGATGTGTCTAGGACCTTACGGTTGATAAAGATGTCACTGATTACCACTCCATTTAGTGAAAAGGTGACCCCGCTTCTGCCATGAGCCATCAGCAAGCTATAGCGAGGTCTCTCTGCAACCATCATTATCCGATACAGCTTCTTGCACAGCACTTTGCATTGACCTTCTTACACACTAACTCAGCAATTGAACCCAAGTATATGCTCATGTTCATGATATCTCAAAGGCGGAGGTGTATAAGATTCATAAAAGCGCAAATTTTCTCCGCAGCCACTCTTCTCTACCTTACCTTTGCCTATGTTACGCATAGCATAAACCAAACGAAGATTTAGGTCATAAAAAAATGTGTTAGGCTCTATCAGACTTTGCTTATGCTTCATTCTGATTTAGTGTTAGGCCTGACTGGGGACTAATTCAGAGTTTGTCACAGTAATAGTGTTTTCACATCAATAACAGACCAGCCTGACTATAATTTTTGATGCTAGGCCTACAATGTGTTTTACTTTGTAAACAAGTTGGCCATGGCAATTTTTACACACTGAAACGTTACTAAGAGCCTCATTCAACAATCCTATATTAACTATACAGTTTTCAGACTCATCATTTTCATTCAATTGGTACTGTTTCAAAAAAGGACTGACCTTCTTAGAAGATGCACTTTGAGGTCTTGGCCTATCCACATTTGGAGTATTGGTACCTCGATTGTTACTTGATCCTGAGAAACTAGGCCTAGGACTAGTTGGAGGGTTATGTTGATTTCCTTTGAAAAACGCGGTTCGTTTCTTGAAAGCAGGCTTTTCTTGAACGTGGCATTGGCAT
Source organism: Homalodisca vitripennis (assembly GCF_021130785.1). Taxonomy (NCBI): domain Eukaryota; kingdom Metazoa; phylum Arthropoda; class Insecta; order Hemiptera; family Cicadellidae; genus Homalodisca; species Homalodisca vitripennis. The sequence continues at coordinate 60,214 of NW_025781713.1, read as the reverse complement.
TATAAAATTCACTACACTTATAACAAAAAAATACTCAGAACTCTCCACTAAACTCACAAAAAAAACCATAATCATTTACGTAATTTTCACTCTCTAAAACAGAAATGTCAGTAAACCAAAAACATGTATGCTACCTAGGTTATAAGCAATGGTTATATAAAACAGATGTTTTGTTGGTTAGTGTAAGTTGTTGACATAACAAACTGTCACTGCCAACCAAATCATGAACATGACTGCAACGAAGTAGTACTATAACAGCACCATTCAAAGTGTGACTGCTACAGGCCCGAAACTGCCTGCAGGCCTATTTAAAAAAAAAAATATTTCGGACACTTCTAGTCATCATATAAAAAAAATTTAATACCACCATTGTTATCGGAAAAATTCCAAACTTTAATAAAAAAAAAAAAAAAAAAATTTGTAATTTTTGAGATTTTTTACGAAGTGCTCCCCTTAAATAAGTTGATATAGCTGGATACGTTTATAAATTTAAACAAAACTGACAACATTAATCAGAATATTTTAAACGGTAGTCCGTATAATACTTTTTGTGACATATGTATAACTCTGTTTCTCTCTCTCTCTCTCTCTCTCTCTCTCTCTCTCTCTCTCTCTGTCCCTCTCCTCTCTCTCTCTCTCTCTCTCTCTCTCTCTCTCTCTCTCTCTCTCTCTCTCTCTCTCTCTCTCTCTCTCTCTCTCTCTCTCTCTCTCTCTCTCTCTCTCTCTCTCTCTTCTCTCTCTCTCTCTCTCTCTCTCTCTCTCTCTCTCTCTCTCTCTCTCTCTCTCTCTCTCTCTCTCTCTCTCTCTCTCTCTCTCTCTCTCTCTCTCTCTCTCTCTCTCTCTCTCTCTCTCTCTCTCTCTCTCTCTCTCTCTCTCTCTCTCTCTCTCTCCCCTCTCTCTCTCTCTCCTCCCTCCCTCTCCCTCTCTCTCTCTCTCTCTCTCTCTCTCTCTCTCTCTCTCTCTCTCTCTCTCTCTCTCTCTCTTACTCTCTTCTCTCTCTCTCTCTCTCTCTCTCTCTCTCTATATATATATATATATATATATATATATATATAAAAAACAATAGAAGAAAAAGACTTCATAAATATAAATCCTTTAATATTTCGACTTTTATGTCGTTTTTCAAAAAGGTACAAAAAGTGTATATAATGTAAGAATTAAAAGTAAACATATGAATTTTTATAATCAGCTGAAATATTCTATTCTGATTTTATACTGTAATTTATAAACTCCTTGGTATATTATACTAAAAAGAGCTTAATATTAAAATTTAGATTAATAACATAAAAGGCGTTCTAACAGCATAAAGTTAAATTAAATATTAACAATTTTGTAGTTTTGTAGTTGTACATTCATAAAAAATTAATAAAATTAATAAATTTAAATATAGACAATACATTGTTTTAGATTTGCTAGATTAATTTAGACTATTTTAACAGATCATTTCTTATTTAATCCAAAAGGTAATTTTGACTTAGTGACTAATTGATATGCTTGTTCTAAATTTTCTAATTGAATTTTTGAAGAATCTTCTGGTACTTTACAAATCCCTTTTAATGTGTAACAATTATTAAATATTTCGTTATGAGCCAATGCATGTTGCGAAACCAATTTGTCGTCTTGTCTGTTGGATGAAGACCGATGGTTATTCATCCTAATATGTAAGGGATTTGTCGTTAAACCAATATAGTCCTTGGGACAAAAATTTGCAAGACAACTGATAGATTACATTTTTCGATTTACAGTTAATGTTATTTGAAATTTGGTATGTTTTATTAGTTGTGCTACTTGTAAAATTTTTAGAAGGATTTAGAATTTTGCATGTAGCACAACGCTTGTCTTCGCAAGAATGGCAACCTAAAAACTTTTGATCAGCATCTGAATTTGGAATTTGGTTAGGCAATAATTTAGGTCTTACCAAAAGGTTCTTCAGATTAGGGGATTTACTAAAAATAATTCTCGGGGGTTTTGAAAACAAACTATTTGTCAAAGGGGATGATTCTAAAATGTTGTAGGCCGTTTTTAATATATTGTTAGTTTTATGTAGCCCCGGGGAAATATTGCGTAATAAATTTAGGATCATCTGTATAATTTTTCTTGTTCATGCTGCTGTTGTTGTTTATTTTCGATTTGTTAATTTGATTTCTAATAATCTTGGTAGGGTAGTTCCTAGCAGTAAAAGCTTTAGATAATGTTTCTATGTAATGGTGGTAATCCGAGTTGTTTGAACATAAATTTTTTGCTCGGATTGATAGGCTTTTTGGTATGGACTTTTTAATGTGAACAGGATGGCAACTGTTATAGTGTAGGTAATGCATGGTATTAGTTTCCTTTTACATGAATTTTTGTCTTTAGATAGCCGTGTTGTATAAAAATGTCTAAGTCCAAAAAGGTTACAGTTTTAGAAAAAAAATTCCAATTAAGTTTTAAAAATGAAAATAAATTGAGTTGTTTTAAAAAAGTTTCCAATAAAGTGTTACACATATTTAAATAAATAAGTGTATATATATATATATATATATATATATATATATATATATATATATATTTATATATACCTACTAGAAGTAACTGCCAAACACGTAGAATAATCACAAATGCAGTCAATTTTTTCTACAAATCTAATATTCATGCTTCCAGTGCAGATAGGCCATATATGTATAAACTCTATTGTTTATTCTACGTATTTTACAGTTCCCTCTAGTTAGTCATGCCATCATGTAAGCAATGACTGCGTGGCTTTACTTGCCCGGCCGCTATTCCAAAATATAAAGCTTGAGTACGTGGATCAATCTCAAATGACTGCTCGTTTGGTACACTTCCGTTGCCTTCTTGAAATGTATATGGTTTCAGTAATCCACATCTTTGGGTGTTGCTAGAAGAACGTTCCCTTAAACTTATTTTGTGAATGACATTTCTCGTGTAATTGCCATCCTCCCTTGAAGACAAGTCCTTCTGAGTGTGAAATGTGTATGTAATTCATGTCTGTTCTCTTATGTAAATGTGCCTAGAGACAGTGTGTTGACCCCCTGACAGTGGGAGGAAGATATATGTGATCCATACGGTGCTGCGTGTTTCCAGTAAAGGCGACTTCGTTGTTCATCCTTTAAATGAACCCTTTACTCTCTAATAACGCCTTCCCTTTTTCCAGTCCATATATGAGTAAGGTTTTAAAGAAAAGTTAAGATAAATTTCTCTTTGTGCTATCAGAAAGCCTGTTAGACTCCGTAGTCGCTTGAAATCATTTTTTAGTAGCTATGAAGTTCTTCTGTCCATCAAAGTTTAATTTTTTATCCCTAACAAAAGCATTTAAAATACACTATCATGTAACTCTTACTACTTAGCGAAAAAATACTAATGGTAATAATGTTTTAAGGTCTTTAAATAAAGTATGCTATTTTATAAAACCTAAAAATCAACTTATCAACATTGCTTCCTTCCTATCAACTTGTTTCTAAAATACATGTTCATTGACTAAATTATAAAAGCCACTCGTAAGATCATACCAGTAGAAAATGGCCTCCGACTCCTGTGAAACTGTTATATTTTAACGGTTCCACAGTTGTTAAGGCAATGTCTTGATATTTGAGGTCCGTCTACTTTAATTTGCATTATATTTGCACATTAAAGTTGAATTAGAGTATAAAATAATTATTAAACATGAGATAGTAACGTCAAGTTTGTTTTTTATTGAGATGTATTATTCTCTATATAAAATAAATTTAAACACTACTTAGTCTATGTGCCACAGTGTTTGATGGTGTCTGTGTGTGATAATGTATGTGTTTAATACAGATATGAAAAGAAAAAAGTGGTTTTAAATTGTATCACGGTAGCAATGAATAGTAATAAAATATATAATATGTATTATAAAAAATTTGATAAAAAAAGTTAGTGTGATAATTTAACCCTAATAATAGATTAAAATTTTTCAAACTTTTTTAAAACGCTGTTATTTATTTGAAAAGTGTATAAACTTGAAATGTCTGCAAATAGTTAACATTGATGTATAACAGTAGGTAGAGAGTTAATATATACTCGATAAAAGTCAAAATTTAATAAGCTAATCGTAGTATAATGTCAGGTAACTATCATCGCTTAATTACTGGAGACTTGTAAATGAATTTAAAACAACTGGAACTTATATTACAAAGTACATTCTAAGCAATAATGCTTTTGAAAAAAAAACAAATTAAAAATTAAACTATATAAAATATTTGTAGGATAACACAACTATGAATATATTTTCGTTAGTAATGTAACACACTCGAGTATTAAATATGAAATCACACCAAAGTGTCACTGAGGCATAATGTGCCATTGAAGATGAGGGATTCGATGCCAGGGCGGTTACCACACATCAAGCTAATTAGGTACTGAGAGGTTGAACAGGTCTAATTTGCGGCGATGTGGCTTTGAATTAAGGTATTGTCTCTAGTAGACTTTGAGTTAAGGACTTGCAACCAAGGCTGTCATCGACGTCACGTAAATGCCTTAAAGTATCAGGAATCATTTCCTTAACTACATTTCCTTATGTTACAAGAAATATAAAACTGCTTTAAGTAAATTTAATAAACCAGAGTGAGCAAATTGCCATTTAAATACTCCAAAGTAACAGCAGTTCGGATCTTTGATTGAATTCGTTGTATAATACAAAAGTTACAACTCAACGTTTCGAGGATTGAAACTCACGTTCCCGTACAGTGACAACGCCTGAACTGGACTCCAAGCTTTTTATGTACGTTTGGACCCTTGTATTTTCCTTACATTCTTCTTTCTGTTTTTTATGTATTAATACCTATTCTACCTGACGAAGAGGATAGGTTTTAAATAGTTGAAAACGTTGTGTTATATCATTTGTAAGAAATTACCGATGGAAAATGTCTGAAATGCCGTTATTCTTTCAAACATTCCATCGTCAATAACAAAATTTAAACAAAGAACCACAAAATACTTTCCCTTCAGTTAGGAAAACACCATTCTACGTGTTACTGCGACTAAGCTAATGTATGTCTCCATGCTGTGACTCTATTTCAGCAGTCACTGTCATTATCAAAACGAATATAGCTGCTTACTATGTTAGAGTTTGCTATATTTTAACTGACACTCGCATCTAGTAACTTTGATGAGGAAACTTATTGATCTTGTACTTTAAGACTCGAAAATGCAGAAAGAGAGAGTGAGAGGGAAGGAGTAGCTGATCGCCGTAGAATCTAAGACGTCGGACTTTTAATTTGAGAGATAGCGCGGGTTCCTAATCTTTTTCTTTCACCGTAGGAAACAGTACCTTAACCTTTTAGTGTATGGTACCTTATTCTTATTGATTTTAATAACATCTTCACACCAGTAGCCCATCATGACAGGAAGAATTAGTCTTATAGGTAATCGTTCTCTATTTTTTTAATATAATAAGTGATCCTAATGCATTTATTGTTAGTTCAACAGTAATTATTACTTCAAAGAGCCAGAAGTTGTACCTATAGGTAAGTATTTCGTCTATCTGAGATCTGGCTATAATAATCATTAATCGTGAAACACTAATAATTATTGCTGTTTACATCAGCCAGATATCAGCATAAATTGTATTCAAAGAAACATTAAAAACTTCTATACCTAAATATTTCTATAGTCAAGTGTGCTAAAGGAGAATTTAAAACGAACTATGATATTTGTAACGAATAGTGGAATTTTAAACTTATGGCATGTGACTAAAGTCTTTATTCCGGCGAACTCTTAGTTAAATTAGTATTCAATGAATATCATACTCGTATATATAAGTGCTAAGCAATAATTTCTTTACGTCTATTCTCCAATTGATGGCCAAAATGATATCCAATATATTGTTTTCCCATTAAGATGATCCATACAATAACTATTAATTGTGCATATTTCATCTGGGGTTAACTATAAAATAACAACAATGAAACATTATTACAGCTTTAAAACATGACACCTAGTCCTAAATATAGAAATTCATGTACTTCATAATTAAAACATGAACAGTGATATACTTGTGTATTTAATAAGTTAAGATAGCCGTCCTTAATAGACACAGTCATGTTTGGATTTCGAACCACTCAATGTGTGTTTATTTACTCTCCAAATCCTCCAAAATGCCGTTGTAACACACTCTAAACAATGTTGTTTATATGCTGTGAACCCTCTATTTTTCCTGTGATTACGGTTCTCAGCTTGTGTTTGAGACTTCGAACATTTAAAATATCATCCAAATCATATTGTTAATATTATTTACGCTATATTTATGGTCTCGTATATTTGATATACTACACAGTTTATTTTGTTCAGTTATCGTTCTATATTTTAAAGGCGAAGATGTTGCAATAATGATAGCACGGTTTTATACAGCAAATATTGTATAGTGGATTAAAATTTTGTGTCTTAAATTTGGTGGTGTACTACATTTTAAACGCTATTTACTGAATTTCATTTATATTTTTTGTGATAATTTCCATACACTACAAAATATACGTTTAAGACTGACTCCATTTTTACTTTTGAAGCTAATAAATTAGGATAATATATAGGTCCCATAACAATTAGTGTTATAAAATATTATTTAATACGAAAATAACTTTTGTCTATGTCTTTTTTATTGTACATTTTGTGAAAGAACATGTTATAGAGCACTAATCAGTTTAGATATTGGATAATGTTTTAGATAGAATACGAAGCTCGAATCTAAATATTTAATTTTGAACAGAATTCGTATTAGGAGAATTTATTTTTAAACAAGCGTTAAATTTTATCTAAATTTTACAGTAAAGAATGCCTACTAAAACTAGATCTGTTTAAATGTCAATAAAACACCGCGTTTACTAATTTTAGGTAAATCTAATTTCTCTTATATTATAAATTTTACATTTGTCAATAGCGAAGTTGTTAGGTTCATACTAGAAATAATTTTTAGTACATTAAGCGATTTCGGAGAAGATATTTTCACTACGTGATTGATGAATGTAATGGAACAATATTATTATTTTTGTAAAGTATTTTTTACTAATTAAGTCAAATGTATCAATATTTTTAGAAATATATAACAAATAGATAATAACAGTCTACGATTAACAGGTGTAGAGCAATGTTGTAATTGGGATTTTCGTTGAAGTAAGCCAATATCAGAAACATTAACACTTTCTATTTCAGTGACGCAATATATGATCAGGTGAGAAAAAGCTAAATGCAAGCATATTTCTCTCTTCAGCTCTAACGAAAAATATTTAAGGCAGTGTTAATTTAGTAATATACAATATTTTTGTTAATAATTATTTTTAAAAGAATGTATGACATTAATTTAAATAAATTTATATGGAAATTTATTTCTACGTAAGGGTTCCTTTTAGGTAAATCTGTAAGTGATCGGCCTTCATAGGTGATTTTATGGGGTAATGCGAAAAGGTAGGGAAGAGGTCAGTGGTGAGATCTGCCTACTCATTACTAGCCGTACTCAATGACTCGGTCTCTGTCTTCTTGAAAATGTATGTTGAAATAAATGGTTACAAAAATGTTAGCATTGTTTCATTATTGGAACAAATATTACTATATAGAGTTTGGGAAATGTAGTAAAAGGTAGTATAATTATTCGTATTATTATATAATAGGTAGTATAATTATTCGTATTATTATATAATAGGTAGTATAATTATTCGGTAGTACTTGAAAATTATTCGTATAATCTAAAATTTGGAATTCCAACGTTTTTTTGCATAGCGTATTTAAAAATTACAGACAAGAGAAAATAAATTTATGTGGTTTTCATTAATAAAAAATAAGGAGATAGTAATCTCCTAAAGTTAAATAGTCTCCATTAAATATGATAGCACATATTTCTAATCCAAACTTATTCATTTTCTTCCTCCTCACTCAATGCAATTCAAAGAACCTTTCACTAAGACTCTTCCTACGCAGTTCCTTTTATTCATATCATTATTTGCAATATAATGTACTTTGATGTTACATTTCTGGAAAATGTTTACCGTTTCCTTCGGAACCAATAAGAATATTCTGAGTAACTGGTACTTTGAGTTAGTAATAGTATTTCACACATCCTTTTAGAATAGTTGCTACTTATTATATGTATAAGGAAGACACACCTTCATTGAGCATCCTACTTCATAAAGTAGAAGAAAAACTAATAGTAGTGCCATATTGTGCCTATAATACTGCATAATTAAAGTTTTAAAATAGCGTTTTATCTCGAGCTGGAATGGAGCGAAGTCAACCAACCGTTCAGTTACATGTGAATTGCTACTTTACTTTGACGTTTAGAAAAGGTTATTTTCACTGGCACTGCGTAACCAGTTCTTTAGTTTATCTGGCCTTTGCAGTATCATGTGTTTCTAAAAGTATACATCAATGAAAACAACTTAATATGATAATTTTCTTTCGAAACATTCATTACAAAATTTCAAAGTAAAATTTTAACTATCTTTATGATAATTCAGATACATTTGTTTTCACCATTAAAAAAACACATGCCTTTTTTTTAGATCGTCTCTGAGTGTATACTGTTTTACAAATCAACTCAATTGAGTAATTCTGGAATTTATTGGTGAACGTATTCTATTTGATCTATAAATAGTCTATACCTAATTAGAAATAATAAAATTAACAGTTACTTCTAAGTAGGATTAACAAAGTCCTTAACTTTACATATAAAACTATACCGGTTTTCTGTGCTAGATAAACTACTGGGTAGATCGATGAATACTTTAAGGTTATAATTTAAAAAACTTATCTAATCACTTCACTCCGGGGATTTGAGTTACTGTCCTGGCGGCTGCTACGTAGCGAGACTTCCTGTCTTTGCACAAGTTTTACACAAAGATAAAGAGGTTCCTTGATGTCAAGGCCTGTGGATCATGCATAATCTTATCACTGTATATATACCTGATTCATATATAAATTATTGGCCGCATCTCGATGAGAGGACCATGGTAAACGGCATCAGACAGAAAACAAACGGATAGATGATTTTTTCACTCTTAATCTTTCCAACGCCCTCCCTTCAGATGTTGTTTTCAATAGAAGGATAGCAATAATAAAACATAATGATAGTTAAAGACTGGATGAGCTGCAGCTTTGTGAATTTTGGTATCAAATGTATAAATGCACGTCGGATAACACCAGTGACATTATCATAGAATATAAGGTCGCTCTCAAGCATGACACCGAAATTCTGTACCTTGCCACACACAGACAAGCACTCGCCACCGATTCTGATTCTCTCATCCCTGTCACTGTGGTCGTGCCCTAATTTATGTGAAACAAAATAAGTGACAGTGTTTTTAAACCTGACAGCAATATACAGTTAACATCAGACTAACAGTGATACTAAGTGTTTGTTTCTTTATAAACTGAAAGATATTTGTAAAAATTTAGAATATTCTGAGCCAAAACTAGTACATAACTTTAAAAGTACAATTCAGCGAACTTTCAGTTGTCGCCAACGTCTTCAATAGGAGTCTTAGGAATCAAATAGTAACCGTCTTACGTTTTCGGATATTTCATAAGGTAAATGAGTACTTGATCACTGTAATCTAAAAAATAGCGTAAAAATTTATTGTTACTCTTTAGGGAATTTACAAAAAAAATGTAAACAATTTGAAATAGATGTTAATCAATGAAAACATAGTATTGCTGTCGTCAATGTTTACAAATAACGGTTTAGTACATAAGACAGGCTCTTTCAATTAAAGATTCAAAACACTACAGACTAAGATTGAAATTTTCCCTACTTTAAGGACCAGCGTGGCCTTGAGGGATGTTTTTAAAGAAGAATAGGAATGCATAATAGGGACCGTAATAAAGTCCGTGCAAATCTTTGTAAGATTGGTTGAATAGTTCACGCTTAAAAGAAAAATGAACAGAAAAAGTAGTTTTCGCATTCATTTTTGTATTTATTTATTTATTATATTATGTATCCAAAATCTTATTATTCTTTCAAATCATCCTTTTTCAGTTATTATCTCTAAACAAAAGAAATGAAAGAATCGTTAATATTAAGGGCGTGTCCTCATTATTTCTCTTCAAAGTAACCTGCTGAAAATACATTCCAAATATCATTGGTTTATTATATACAACATATTATTAATGAATAGATGCTTTACAATTAGCCATGGCACTATCACTTATTACTGTATATATTTAATATTTAAAATTTTCTGAAAAGGTAAATTGAATCGAGAGTACAGTAAAGATTTATCAAGTTGAGTTCTACATTGTGTTTTTCACTATGAATCATCATTTTATTAAAAGGAATTCACAATTATAGAAAAACACCTAATTATTATCACATTTGGACAAGAAGTGTTAGTTACTTTTTATAGTTGAGTTACGTAATATTTTTAAAGATTCATTAAACTGAAATTTTTTGCCAAAATAAAGTTATGTATATTAAACAAAACTCACCAATGTGAGTCGACTAGTGCCCACTGGTAACGACACGAACGACGATGGAAAAAACTTAACGATGGAAAATGTCCTAAATACTATTATCCTTTTATTGTAAATATGTTATTGTTTTAAAAAATATTTCTAAAAAACATGTATTCTACCAAAAGAACAATCATTTTCTTTAAACATCAATTTTATGTAGCAGTAAGTATTTATGTAGGCTACATCTAAAGACCATTATTAATATCAATAACGGTAGTTTATTGTTCGAATATATGCATAAATTGTTGAAACACAGTTTCACTTATTAGCCATTCTATTATGAATAAAAACAAATTATGTATTATGGACCCGCCAGAGCCTTATTTAAATATTTATTTTCTACTTATAGAGAATTAAAACTTAGTGCTGTGTTCCTTGTGAATCAATAAAGTAACAAACTTAAATAATAGTTTTAGATGAGTTTTCCAACATAACAATTTATTTTATTTTTTAAATCTTTTTAAGTTTAAATCAAATATTAACAGTTATTATATTCCTTTCAGTGAAAATTAGCTTAAAGTGTCAACAAATCGTTGATGAATGTAAAATTTTATTTATATTTAATACATAGTAATATTATTTTTTCTAATATAAATATCTTTTTGGTACAATTTAAAATTTTTTTCATAAAAACTATGCTTGGGCTTCAATGGTTTTGCAAAAAGATTTCACTACATTAGTCCAACCGTTTTAGGGAACTGAGCTTACCAACACATAAAGCTATTCATTTTAATACTATTATAAAACCATGTAATGATAAAAATATTTAACCGTAAACTCGTAGTAAGTACCACAGATCTTTAATTAGTTATATAACGTCAGGTTATACAATGCCTTAAATGCATGCGGTAAATGCCTTGTGTTCCATTCAGTAACAATAATGTTTTTTTCAAAATGCTTCGTTTCAATATTTAACTTTCACATTTATGTCAAAGAGGAAAATATATACGTGAATATAAATATACTTGCCACTGCAAAAATTGGATTTTCCAACTGTGTGGTATTAAGAGAGACTTATGTAAAAACACTCATGTAAAATAAATACAGCAAGAATGTGTTAATTTTGAAAAAAAAAAATTAAAACCGCTTTACGCTTATATACAAATTACGTCATTATGGCCATGAGTAGCTTCCACTGTATTTGGTGTTGTTATTGTAAAGTAAAATGCACTGATCTAGAATCTCTCCATAAAAAAAAAATAAAAAAACACACACACACACACACACACACATATATATATATATATATATATATATATATATATATATATATATATATATAGGTACGTAAAATGTTTTTATTTTTGTGCTAATAATTTACTTTTTATGATGCTATGTGTCAGTAAATTGTGTTTATGAATACATAAAATGTTTCTGTTGTTTTTCTCTTCCTTAAAGGGAGGAAAGCATTGACATATTATTTATTGACTATGTGTTCTAAGGGTGTTTTTGTAATACGGTTTTGCGTATTACCAACTCGTAAATTAAAAACATTGAATAAGATAATACATTTTTGGTGCCTTAGTTTCTTACAGGATACAAATATGTAAGTTTTAATACACTATGCAGAATATCCCATTTTATATAAAAGCCAGTAAAACCACTCAAATAACCTATGGACTTGAATTCACACTTTAATTTGATATTTCGATCTTTTTTCAAATTTTGATGGGTACATATTCTGTTTAATAAGTAGTAATGATGGTTTGAATCGTATGTTATACACTAAATATCTCAAATTTAATTTACTATTGAATAAAAAAATTGTGGGTAATCAATGAAATATCAGAAAAGTAATTTGCTATACACATGACTAAGATATGTACAACAAAGATTTGAAAAGGCTAAGGTTTCTTCCCTGCCCAGTCCAACCACTGCCTTCTGGTGTATTGATTTAGATATACTGCTATGGAATATGCCAATACTGATTTTTCTCGTCAGTCTCTCTCATTGCATTGTAAGCATTAGTTGGTCGATGTAGTGCTCTTGTACTGTATAATAACTGCCCAGTTATGAGTAAGGAAAAAGGGGATGAATATAAAAGCAGTTACAGTTTTACAAAATCGATATCTTCTTTTCTGTGATTTATAATTTCCAGCTATAAAATACTTACTTTATACTTCAATATACAAACTAGAGTTAATTGAAATGGTTTACAAACTAATTTCATAAAATCACAAAATCTTTATTAAATAGTAAAACAGGATAATTTACAGTCCCTATCACCGCAAGAGTGCTTGCAGGGAAAATTTATAAATTAAAAAAATATATAATTCCTTAATCTCTGGAAATTTTGTAAAAGTTCTTAGTTAAATGCACTCCATTTATACCACAATAAAACTGTATCACAACCATTGACACTGTTACATTTTAAGTCAGTGGTGAACCACTTTTACATTTATATTAACTAATTTATAAGACTTTTTAAATTACATATATTAATCTATCTAAACGAAACAAGCAATAAAACATAAAGAGAGTAACGTGGGATAAACTATATAAAAAAATAGGCAATAAAATGTAAATTTAATATCAAGCAATAATAATTAAGTATATAAAGTATTACAGGAATCAACAATAAGTAATGCATAATTTACCAGACACTACATAACAACAATCAAATAAACATATAATAAGTTTATGTACGTAAATAAATTAAACACTAAGGTGATATGCACTTCTACCATCCTAAGAGTGTATGAAAATGAATGAGAGTGCATGGTAATGTAATTGTTTGTGCTCCTATTGTAAAAATAGTAAAAGTTAAGCTGAGGCGTAACCACTCTGTTCACGGCAGCTGCAGCCACTCAGTCCGGTCATTCATAAAGGATAGTCCACCAAGAGAGAGGGGAGGATGCCACTAGAAACACAGGTCAATCATGTCTTGTGTACTACAAATATAACGTCAACACTGCGCTAGGATGAATGTCTGTGATTGCAATACACGTTTTTGCCACATAAATTTCGGTATAGAGGAGTTTAGAACGAAGGAAGCTTCACAGTAGAGTCACATCCCGGGACATAATATTAAATTATCCAACTAATTGTTCAGCACAGTAACTAACCAGTTGGTCTGAGAGATGCACACATTTTCAGGTTTGGTAACTTAACACGTTTATAGGGGCAAAACGATTTTTTTAATCACACTGAGGCACACTTCACTTTCTAGTTTTTACTCAGAAAGAATACTACAGTGCGTACCAACTTTCTCACGCGTCAGTGAACTCATGTAATTAAAAATTTATTGAGTCAATAAAATCTAGAGGAAGGAGAGATGTTCTAACACGAAAGAGAGCCATTTCAAGTAGAAACCTTTGGGGGCAAGTTCAGAGGGGTCTCATATTAATCTTTCCCAGAGGTACAGAGTAACAGCATGAAACATTTCGCCGTCATTATGCATCGAAAGAAAAATTTACAACACTCATCGATCTTGGCAATATGACCAAGCACTTTATTCTTAGTAGGAACCTCAATAGATAAATCTACGTTTTAAGTAAATCGTCAAAGGACTTTAGGCGACCAATGTAGGCATAATTATGGAGAAATAGCGGTCATCTTATTGAGATTATGCAACAAACCTGCAAATTTAATATTATTTGCCGTAATTTTTACACTTTAAATATTATGTATAATCATAGAAAAAGTTTCAAAAAGCATGCATTGGCTTGACCGCTCCATCTGACTCACAAGGGAGGTCTAGTACGTGATTCAGTTGTAGGTTAGGTAGGCGTATAAATGCAAGATATATTTTACGTAATACAATATTAATTAGTTAGGCAGTAGGATTTAGAGATTGAACTAAATTAAGATGCACGACTGATAAGACAGACTGAAACCTAATTACATTGGTTAAACTAGAATTTCAGTGGGTACAGGAGTGAAAAAAGTTGATAAATGAACCCTATTGTATAGAGGGTCCGTTAATGTGTTTGATATGTAAATTGGGCAGTTTATATATTAGAACTGCATGTCACAGGCAAACCATGATGACATTGGAAGTTTTTAGAGCGAAATTGAGCTATAGACTCTATACGAACTCCAATGACACTAGAAGTCCATACGTATAATTAATTAATAATTAGATGTGCATTTAGAGAGAGTACTGCTCTAACCGCGTTCTTTTTTTACTCTAGTAGACCTGTAAACATACATATAAGGTTACTACGCAATGTTGAGACCTTCCAATCATAATCTATAAAAACTATGGATATGCACTTTCATTTAGGGATGGTGGTAACGCAAATATTTTGACACAAGTTCAATAATTCTAGTAAGTCGCGCCTGAATAGAGATAGTTGATTTATGGTAAGACTTAAGTTTAAGTTCATGGGGCTAACGAACGCCATTCACAGCAATGTAAAATACCACCAAACAGAGATTACACAAAAGAGCTATGATCGATAAAGAAGAAAGCAACAATAAGTAAGGCCGGTAACAATATTTTTGCAACGCTGTGTGAAGGAACAAAATATAATAAGTTTGAACAAATAAAAACTATACCATAATAAAATATATACCAACCACTGATTTGAGTATAGATAAGCGGTGAGAGGTAGAGCATAATACATTGAGTTAATGAATTGAGTTGAAAAATGTTTCCTGCAAATTGTCTATTGAACGTAAAAATATTTCTATAAATACATAATAAAAGTAAATATTAAATTAAATTCATTTGTTTTAAAGAGAGGCATTTTATACATTTAAAAAAAAAATATTATATTGAATGTAAAATATAATTATAAAACTATAACTCATAAGACTAAATTCTAATAACGTTTTGCATTAGTTTCAGTAACCTTTAAAAATCACAACAAGAGTAGAATAATATAACAGCATATCGTTTTAATACAGATTACATTGAATGTGCTCAACTGCATAACATGACAACGTGACAGAATTTTGGAAAATGTACATAAACATGGTCCGTCGTTGGTAGTAAAACTTACAACTGCTTAAAATTTCTGTTATGCTTTTTGAAGTGAGGTTAGCAAAGCAAAAGGAGGCAGCAGAGTTTAATTTTATCCGACTAAAAGGTCCGCATTATCTTTGTGAAAAACATGAAACACAAATATTACGTGCACAAGATAGTGTGCGCAATACTTGTCCAATGTAAAATAATAACTTGTCTGTTAAACAAGGTTTTCCTAACCGAGCAGCACTATCCGAGATCTATTTAGGAATGATTCATTTTCAATAATGCTTGGAGAAGTCTAGTGACGCTGCACTAATCTGACATGTGTTTCAATAACGTCTAAATAGGTATACCAACGCCCAAATACGTAGACTGGTCCTGGACAATTACATAATCCTACACAAACCTATTTTGCAACGTTACCAGTTGCAATGCAGCCTTTGAGTATTGTAATATGTAGTAATCATATTACTAAGTGAATATTTTAAAAATATAAAAATACAAATATAAACTAATTTGATAAAAAATAATATCATATTTTACATGATAAATCAAAAAGTTGTAAAATATAATACAAGTCCACGCCGCGTAATAGCTTTCTCTAATATTTTATTAGAAATCAAGTGAATTATTTCTTTCTGCTAAGAACATATGTTACTATTTACATATCACTATTTTTCGAATGGTTGTACTCAGATGTATATACACACACACACACATACACACACACACACACATATATATATATATATATATATATATTTAAATTTTTATTTACCCTGTTTTTTATCTCCTTCCGACCACGGCTACCCACAAGACCAATATAACACTTAACTAATTCTTAGGCAAATTCAATTTAATCATAACTTGATGTTTCATATATATAAATTAAGCCTTATGCAAAATGTCTATAAGTGAGCGTGGTCACGAACTTTCTTTCGAACTGACAAATAAATAGACAGACAGACAGAAAGGAATGTCCATAATCTCTTGTGACGTTATTGCTCAAAACTAATAAAGGCTTATTTAAATCTAAATATTAAATGGCTAACCTGGACTATACGTTCTTTCCTGTACAGTCATTCCACGAAAGCTAATACAAGTGGCAATAAATAGTATGGGATGTTATAAATAAATTTATTATCAAACCACAACATCGAGTAAATTTTATCTAGATACAACGAGTTATTATTGAATTAAATTAAGGTCTTCAGAAAATAATATTTCATTTTTATTATTATATGTAGGAATATTTAATTAAAAGGATATGTCCAAGTTTGATTTCTACAGTGAAGGAAGGACAAGCTATTATATTCACAGGAAACAAAACTATTTGGCACCCTCATACCAGAGTTATTATATTATGGTGACAGGACAAAAACTTATGAAAGGTAATTCATGAAGGAGACGGGTGTTATAATACATAAAAAATGTAAAAACTACTTCAATACTAGACAGTAAATTTAAAAAAAAACCACGTATGAAGCTAGAAACTTGCAGTCTTATTATTTGTTTAAAGACTTATAGGGAAAATTCACAATATAGAGGGGTCTGGTCATTATTTTATAAACGTGTTCATTAAAATATTCTCAATGCCAAAATTATTTCTTTATAGTTACACTAATTAAAAACACAAAATATTTTATACAATGGATCGCTGAAAATAAACTTGAGATTGAATTATATATTATATTATACCATACCAAGACTGCATATGTTAACTGAACTATGAAGGGGCATATATAGTCCTTAACAGTTTATTTGTGAGGAACACAAGTGCAGACCAAGTATTTGCACTGTAGCTGAAGCTTAAAATAAACTAAAACACATTACCAGCCACGGTAGAGAGTTTAATGTGAGCAAATAGGATTTGACTAGACCAAAATCAAACTTTCCAAGAACAACACACTATGTGGTCTAGCAGCTAGTTAGTTTCAACTGGTATTACACAGAGATGTGCCCACCAAATACACATATATCTATTGTTTAATTTAAGTAATTAGTATTATCATTCCTTAACTTTTAATTGAGAATGTTTTATATAATTCATATATGCAATATTAATATACTATATAGCAATAAAATAAATTCATTTATTTTTATTTTACTGATCAAATAGTATAGGAAACTACACTTATTAATCTATTAACCGAGCTCTAAAGATTGTGTATTATATTAATTTTCAGAGAGAACGTAAATATTTCTGAAATATTAGATGAATTTTGTCGATGGTCATAAATCACTAACAATATATTACTAACATTGTGTTTGGCTGGTTGTTGAACTTATCCGCTTAAAGGTAATTTCAGAAAGATCACACAAATCGCAGTATATTCATACCATATAAATCTTTTTACAGTTGTGTAGATTTTTATGTACCAAAAGACAGATCTCCACAAACTAACATATTAATTAAATTAAATAGTTTTGTTGTTGTTATATCAAATAAATTATCTTATTTTATCTGTAAATTCTTTACTATTTATAAATTTAAAGATTCAAATCGACAAAGAAAATTATTAAACTAGACACTATGAATATGTAAGGACAATTTAAATGTTAATGCTTCCATTATGAAACATGAATATTTTTAGGATTAATCAACTAGTAATTGCATCCTAGGTTTATTTCGGATTAAACAGATTTTCCAGATTCGAAATGGTTAGAAAATGTTCAATAAATGTAAAAATATTATGGAAACAGAATATAATTTTCAGTTTCTTTGAATAAGAATACCCTTGGTTTATAA
Source organism: Homalodisca vitripennis (assembly GCF_021130785.1). Classification (NCBI taxonomy): domain Eukaryota; kingdom Metazoa; phylum Arthropoda; class Insecta; order Hemiptera; family Cicadellidae; genus Homalodisca; species Homalodisca vitripennis. The sequence goes on along the minus strand of NW_025781713.1, from coordinate 42,098 downwards.
GACATAATGTCTTTCATGTTTACTGACTGCTATACTGAAAAAAATTACGTTTTTAAACTTATTAAAAATACTATTAATTTCCATAAAAAACTATATTTAATATGATATACAGGTAACTACCAAAACTGTCTAAGCTAATCCTTATAACAACACAACTAAATATTTAGAACACTTTGAAATAAAAAAAAGTTAAATGCCTTATATGGGTCTATATTAAATTTTAAGGGGGAATTTAAAAATAATCTTGTATAAAAATAAATTTGACAGCTACACATTACACATTCATGGTAGGTTATTGTCGCGTGGACTCTATATGTAACATGACGTATGTAAAGGTTACATACATGCTGTATTAATACATTCCCAAAGACAGAGCACATCCCTTATTCCTTTATGGACACTGAAACAATAGAAAATTGCTCAAGTCAATTTCAATTGAGAATATTATTTATTGCCATTAAATTAAGGGGAGCCATGTACCTTTTTGGCACCAAAATATTGATTTTTTGAAACATATCATAAAAAATACTATGTTTTATGCCCTTTTCAAAAATATATAACACTCTATATCTGAGAGGTTTAGAAATATGTGTTAAAATGTGTTTTAAAAAATGTATGCACGCTTTTTTTCAGCTGACAACATGGCGCGCTATGGATTGTTAGTGTCAGAATGTATTATATACATATTACTTGCTCCAATTGTATGATTATTAAGTTTTTCCCCTTTAGGTTGGTAGCACTGCTTGCTTTAGATGCATTTGAAGGATGTAAGTCATCTGTAACTTACCTAACCTACACTATTGATATTATTGTTATTGTTTATGTTTACTAACAGTGTTTGTCAGTTTAATTCTATTTTGTGTGGTGCCAGTGATCAAAACTTTGGACTCTTTAGTGTGTATTTATTATATAAATAAGTGATATTATTGTGTATTAGCCATGCCTAGAGTGAAAAGGTTCAATAAACAGTCTTACAGAGGTAACCCAATTTCGTAAAAATTCAAGTGAACTAGGACTAAGTGCTTCTCCAGGGTACAAGTGAAATCTAATAGGGCCTAGGCCTAAACAATCATCTAGTTCTAAGAAGATTAATGATTCAAAGTTGCCTAAATTTAGTGATTATGACATAAACAATGTAAATATTATAATAGATTTACAACAGATTTCTGGCCTAATAAAATCTTTCACTGCATGTAAATATTGTAGTAGTTCCGACTGCATTGACATAAGCCTAGATGGAGACTTCAAGTGTGGAATAGTACATCGTGTAAATATATTTGTTGCAATGTATGTAAACATACTGACTCAGTAATAAGCTCCAAATGTGTTAGAAATATGTATGAGTTGAATCTAAGATATGTTTATGCTCTACGTTCAATCGGCAAAGGCCTAGATTCTGGTAGGGTATTTTCTGCTGTGATGAATATCGCTCCACCAAACAGCCGAATTGAAAAATATAATAAAAAACTGCTTACTGCTGTAAACAGAGGTAAGTGAATGTTCACTTATAGACAGGCAGCTGATGAAGTTCGTAGCCTAAATGATGATTGTCGTGATATAGCAGCCGCTTTTGACGGTACCTGGCAGAAGCGAGGCTTTCACCTCTGTGAACGGCGTAATGACAGCAACATCCTTCGATACAGGAAAGGTTATGGACTTTGAGTGTTTCAGCAAATATTGTAATAAATGTGTCAGAAAACCTCTAAGCCATGACAAAACCTATTGAAACAGCACCAAAAATTCTCTGGGGTACTTGTTTGGCAAATTTTTCAGGTACAAGTGGTGGAATGGAGGTGGCGGGAGCTCTGACTCTTTGTCGCCGCTCTGAGGCTAAACTCAATGTGCGATACACAAAATACCTTGGAGATGGGGGACTCTAAGGGGTTTACTCATGTTGTGGCAAAACAATCCCTATGGTGATGATGTTTTGTTAGAAAAAACTTGAATGTGTAGGCCATATTCAGAAGCGACTAGGAACAAAACTGCGGCGATTGAAGAGGGATAAAAAAGGAATCAAATTGAAGGATGGTAAAGGACTTGGAGGACAAGGTAGGTTGATCTGATGTAGAGATAGATCACTTACAACGTTTTTATGGGATGGCAATAAGGAATAATTTGGAAGATGTTGAAAAAATGAAGAGAGAGCAATATGGGCTACGTTCTATCACAAATTATCGACTGACGCAAAACCTCAGCACGAAACTATGCCCGCCTGGGATTGAGTCTTGGTGCAAATACAGACAAGCTCAGGCAAATAATAAGCTAGATGATTTTCAAACATACAAACTCATTGCCTGAATCTATTGTGGAAGAAATAAAACCAATCTATAAGGATTTATCAGCCCCAGCCCTACTAAAGAGGTGTCTGCACGGTAAAACATAGAACCCTAATGAAAGCATCAATAGCGTAATTTGGAATAGGCTACCCAAGACCACATTTTTTGGCATTCAGACATTAAAATTAGGGGTTTGTGATGCAGTTTTTAGTTTTAATGAAGGAGCAATGGCCAAAGTGAATGTTTTGGAACGATTATGCATCCAACCAGGACGCTTTATGGTTGAAGGCCTTCAACAAATCGATTCCAATAGGGTTAAAAAAGCTGACAAAGAAGTCCAAGAAGAAAATAAAAAGAAGAGGATAAAAAGAAGGATAGGAAAAAAGAGTAAAAATGAAGAAGATGATTACTGTCCAGGTGGATTTTAAAGTGATTATGTGTTTTGAAGTGTAACTAAAACTTTTAAAAGCTGTTTAACCGAAAGTACCGTTTTTTGTGACATTTCGGAACACGTTGTGAAACAATTATTAGGACTTACAGACTTCAAATTTTACACACTTATTGCAGACTAGTTGGTGAGTAGATTCATGCTTTTTTATCAATATATATTATGTTTTTTATAATTTTAAAAAATATTGTATTTACATAATTAAAAAAAAAAATTTTTTGTTAAATTGCTACCACGATAATTGAGATATTAAAAAAAAGGCATGAAAAATATAAAACTGTTAATGTAGAACAAAACCCTAAAGTTTAAAGTCAATATGTCTAATAGTTTAGGAGATAATGGTACCAACATGTTGCAGTGTACTCCCATTTAAATAACATGGGACCCGAAAAGGTACATGCTCCCCTTAAAAAGCAACAAAATTTATGTAGTAAACTCTTTTACAGCACTTCAACAATGTTGGTGTTAGTACAGTGGAATCACTTTTACAGTGCTATTACTCGTATATCCTCTAAACTCAGTTACGTGTAACTTTTTGGATGTTCAGAAAAGTTTTGTTTCGTTCTGAAAGCTTTGCTCGGTTAACTTTGTTAGGCCTGTGTAAAGCAAAGTTTTATTTAGTTTAGAGTGTAAACAAGTTATTTTTGCAACCCGTATAAAACTGGTAACTTTGTCCCTCCACAATAATATTTTGTATTTGAATACAATTATGATTATCAAACGACACTATTATTGCCATATTTATTGTGAGTTTTTATTAATTCTACTCTTTTTATATCATATTTTTGTACTATCGAAGAACTACATAAAGAAAGAAAATAAGAAGAAAGAAGAAGAAAGATATATATATATAGAATACATTCAATCAGACTACCTGAGAAAACATTGCCACAAAATTAACAAATCATTTTAGAAACAAGGATATCAATTAGCTTTCAAAACTGCAACAATCTGGGACTTACAATAAAGAAACAAAGGCAATTCAACAAACCAAAATCAAAATTTAAAATTTAACAGTGGAGAATACAAATTAAATTGCAATGATTGTCAATCCCACTTTATTGGACAAACCGGCCAATCTTTCAAAACTAGATTTAATTAACATATATAAATCATTGAAGACATCATCAAATTCAATACGTGCTGACAATTTAAATAAACACTGGCCATACATACACAAACATCGAAATCAATCTTGAAATTTTACACACATGAATAAAACAGTCAGGTATTATTAGCTTTAGTACATTCTGAAATTTACAAAAGTGCCAAAATTAATCATAATTTATTATTAAATGACAAAGATTTTCTAACAAAAAAATGTATTATTCGATAGAATTCGAGAATAAAGAACACGAATTTTCGTAATACAAAGCGAAACAATCATCAGCCGGATGAAAGTCGATATCGAGAAAAAAAACAAAAATATTGGTAATCGCCAATTACTACATGGAGATTCACGAGGCGTGGTCCAAGGGACAAGGCGGGAGAACCCCTTAGAGATGGGCTGCAAGGCGAGATCGAGCGGTAGGTCTTCAGCAAATCGAAGACAATAAAGAAAAATCAGTTGTTTGTGTGTGGAAATATTACTTTATACGTTATATTGTCTTGTGTCAGTGTTCAGTGAAATTATGAGGGTTAAACAAAATTACTCATTCCTTTGAACTATGTTAAAAATTACGTACATTTTTAGAGGTACCTGAAATAAAATAATTTCGGATATATAATGTAAAATATCAAATTTGTTATTAGAACCAAATGAAATCCCACATGTAATTAGGAAACAATTTTAAAAATTAATTCATGCTAAATATTAACGTCTTAATTTGGCAAAATTTATATTTCTAAACTCAGATAATGTTAAAAATAATTACAAAGTTATTGTATTTCGAAATAAATATAATATGTGTTAGTTCATGTGAGAGTATTCTATTTCCGATAGAACCTACTAATAAATCCTCTCACATTACCTAAGGTGAGTCATCAAATAAAACTCTATATAGACTTTATATAATAAGATTCTATCCAGGACCTTACATAATACTATTCACAGGCTTACATTATGTATAAAAGCGTGTTGGATATATATTTGTAACTAATTAAATTTTATAATGTAATTAACATTTGTGCTGTTTTTCTAAAATGTTATTTTGAAAATCTATATATTATAATTTGGTCTGAAATATTTCCACTTTCTAGTAATATGAATGTAGCTCTTAACTGCAGCCTTAATTAATCTTGTCAGAACTCTAAATAATATTAATTAATCATAGCTTTAGTTCGGCCACACTACTCTTAATATGATCCTAGGGATTTCTTGTTTTATTATATACTTAAGTACATTTTTACCAACAAGTGTTTTATGATATAATTATTTCTGTACTTTCTACTTCTATTCCAACCTGGGGTTTAAAATTTATACCTTCGTGTTGGTTAAAATATCCATAAATTAATTGTAATAATTTTGAATATATATTTTTTCTAATCAGATACTTTATGTTTATTTTATAATTTTAATGTGAACAATATGGTCCATTTGACATTTATTTTATCTATTGTGTTAGATAATGTTAGATTTTTCAGTAAATGTTAATTGTTGCAGTAACTTTCAAAATAGTTCAATCTTGTGAAATTTCAGAGTACTTATAAAGAAAATTATTTATATTTCATCACGACCATTGTACTGGGAAAACAAAATCTATTAACAGAGATCTGTAGGCAATTACTACTTCTGAAGAAATTTCATTTATGATATATGCAATTCCTTTGTAATTCCAAATTGCTTTTTTCAAACCATTGAGTTCATCTTGCACAGTTTAGAAATGATATTATAGACTTGACCATATAACACATTTAGATTAGAAAGTGAAAATTATATTATCATAGTTTTAGGGTATACATTTTTTATCATACGTAGATAACCTAACAGTTAAATTGCTTTTATTGCTATTTTAAGTGAGTGACGTGTATGGAAACATTTTCTCCTAAACATTTCACCTCGTAAATAATGTTCCTACTAAACATGTTTTATAAATCTGGTAAGTAAGTAAATAATTGTATTTATTTTATATTTAACATCTTATTATATTTTTAGCGAAGTATAGCTTTCAACAGAAATATACTTTAAGAAAAAATATAGTGCTTCAAAAATTCCAAAGAACAATGTGATACTTTTTTAGTTTACTTGGTAAATAAAATCGTAATAATATGGATTAGAATAGCCCGTATACTCTAAAATAAATCTGTAATTCAAAAAGAGATGAAAGCTATGCCATAACTGTTTATTAAACACTCTATTAGAGATAATTGTCCTCAGGGAACAAAATAGCTTTATTGGTTTTCTTTTAAATTCATAACCCTGTAAAATGTTCAACAGGAGAGTAACGGGAAAATCTTAAGGATGGAAATATACAAACTTTGTTGTCAAGTTAGTAAAAACATGGTAGGTAAGATTTGTTAAACTCCTTGATGAAATTGTCAAATTTACAAGTTAAGTTTGAGAGATTGCAATAAGATTATAATGGAAACCGTTACATCCAGAGATGGAAGAGCAGGAAACTTGAGATAGAAAAATTAGACTTAATGGGAATAGATCCTAACTCACACTGGATGTTGATATAGTGAGTAGTTGTTCTTGTTTTGCTCATCTGAGGGGTGGGACTTTCTGCTCGTCCATAGCTTCTAGGACAGCGATAGGATACATAGATAAACGGGTCACTGTCTGCTGTCTCTGTCTAGAGAGGAGCCATCCGTTCATCGCACGAGAGAAAAGGTGATCGCGGCACTATTCCAGCAACTGCGTTAACAAATATCATCTGGACTCGGGGTAACACTTTTACTACCTGTATGGCCTTATATGAGTGACCACGAAGAGAGTATGTGGTGTTCAGATCGACTCCGACGGTAAAACTTCTTACTAGTACAAAAAAGACGGCATCGTAACCGAAGATTACACTACTCTGCCCAAGACAAAAATATTGCGAAACTTTTTGAGTTACCCGCAATCGACCATCTCACCTCCAATGTTACCGAGGATACACTAACTGCTTGGGCGTACATGATATATCAAATAGTCCCTGGATAGGCTCGCCAGTTTATTTACTTGGCATAGGAATGCCGTAAAAACTTTTCTCTGCTATCGAAGAATTTACTACTGAATATTGAAAAATAAAACCTAACCCACTGTAAATTGTAAATATTCTACATAGCAATTCCAAAGCCACGTATTTTCACCCATTTCAAACATGACAATTTCTTATCATTTAATGTAAGTTAATTAGCAAAAAGAATTTATCTTTAATACTCCATGCGTTTGACATAAATGTATCTTAATTTTATTTCCACTGTGCTCGTTTGTTGCTGAATACTCACTGCAAGAGTAAAAATAATATTCTACTAAATATTTACTAAAACCTTTCTTTGTATAACTCAGTGATAACAGACGGAGTTGATATGTTTTCGGAAGAAATTACTTGTTGAATGTGAAAGTTATTTCAATTAAACTTCGATATTTCTGGTACAAAAGAGCTTGAAATCAAATACTGAAAATAAATCCAGAGTAGCTGTTGAAAGGGAATTTTATTTAAGCCCCGGGTAAGCTGTCTTTAGTCTGAGCTCGGTTTGTATCAATAAACAGTTTAAGTAAAACCATACTGTAGCCTTTAACGATACATTAATTTTTATAAATTTATATCAAGCTTGTTTTGTTTTGTGAATTAGTATTTCGTATCCACCGCTAAAAGTAAAATGTTTAAAAGGATCCTAGGATATTAGTCAGTATAATACTCCAAATGTGAAATTAACATCAAGGTGTAAGTAAAATTTATTAGATACTTGCAGTTGTCTGAACGTTAGCGTGTTTTCATTCATATTATAAAAAACAAATTTTGCAACGAGAAACTTCGAGAGTAAATACATTTCAGTACAGACGTGAAATACTTCATGGTGCCTTAGTGAAGCCTGATATACGGCAAGTGGGTGTAATATTCGGGAACTGTTCTATTACTCCACTGATTATTGGCCCAACGACCTCCTGGAATAAAAATATTGTATTTTGTTAAATATGGTATGTGTTAAGACTTAGTTAAATTTCCAGCGTTTTTTGTATCCCAGTAATCATAGCAGTCGTAGGAGGAACTCCTTGACCTCTATGCACCCAACTCCCATTAAAAATAGTGATGCTTTGTGGAGTCTATTTAGTTCCTAAAGTAACCACTTTGTGTCCGATTGTCTGCTACCGCATTGCCGCCGCTGCCACAACGACTAACTTGCCTTCTCTTTCGCTCTCCGCGCCAGTCTTGACTGCAAACGGCTACACATTAAAAAATTTTACTAGTATATACAGCTATAACCTCTGACCAATAACCTGTATTTAATTAGTGAAAAAAAAAAGAATTAAAATATAAAAATTTTATATTGTTTATTTTTAATCATAATCTTACAAATTAATTATAATATGGATGGAACAAGATACAAATATTCTATATTTTAATTTATTTATAATTGATTATTAGGTATGATCTGTGAAACTATTTAAATACGCATAGTTATTGAATTGTGACGTTAAAAATTTAAATAACGTCAGACACAAAAATGTATCGATTTAATAGTTTTAAAACTTTTGCAAATTATTAAGTTTAAAACTCCAACATAAAATAAAATACTGTCTATGATAATATCGATTAGAAAATGTAACCCAATTGTGATATAAATAATTCGTAACATTTGCGAACACACAAACAACAACTGAACACTTTAAACGTTTCAGATCATCTCAAAAATGTTACTCTATTTAGACGGAACCACTTATAATATACAATACCAATTGATTTAGCAATATTTAATAACAATTATAAATTAAAAACTTATAATAATTAATTACTTATGGTAATAATCATATAGTTCAATAATAGTTGTTAAATCGTTTTAGAAAATGAACAGAATTTGATATAAAATATATTTTTTACAATATCAATACAATAATACTTATAAAAACTAAAAAAAACTAGTATTGTCCTCAATAATAATGGAATAAAGATTAAATTTACTAAACATAGCATAATTAAAGTACTAATTGTACTGTTAAATGTATTATGGGTCCAAAAGTATTTAATAGGTAAAACAACGTATTGATATACAAACTTTAAAATTGTTCCTTGTGTGTATAATGTTGGATTTAGTTACTTCCTGGCAGTTAATTCCATTATTACAATTTATTAGTTTATGCCTCTTATGAGCTTTATGTTAGTTCCCCTTTTTCTTTCACATATTTCTTTTGAAACTAATATGGCTTTCAAAATTTATTAACGATCTTTAATCAAAACGTCTCTAGGTGATCTAGCATCAACCAATAGTAAAGTTTGTTATAAAAATGGTCTAGTCTTCTTCCCATTAACAGTACAACCAGTTGGTCAACTCAACTATTTTGAGTAGCGAATTAATTGTTAAATATAAATGTCAAGACCAATTCCATTTCACCTTCCGCTTAGTGTACTCAATTGTTTCGGTGTTTTTGAATACCTTCATATTACAGGAGCCTAATCTATTACAGTGCCAGAGTGGGAGAAACAGAATTAGACTGAACAATACCTTCTTTATGATAATCAAGATATACGAATGCCACTCTGGCACAGGAATGACCGGAAGTTATGATATCAAAAACAGCTGTTATAATATCAAACGCTACTATCACGACGTAACTACTATCTTAGACCGGAAGTAAATTAGTAAGCATTCCCTTATTGACCGAAGAAGACTGGAAACTTATGTGTGTATTTTCTTGATCTTGGCAAAATACAAACTCTCACATGACAGGTGAAATATGATTTTTTTAGAACCAGAAATAATTTTTCACACAGACCTCAAACTAGAGTCAGAGTCAATTTTCTTTGAACCCCTTAACAAATAACGCTGAAATAGCACGTACAATAATCATGTCTAATTCCTATTCAACTTATTATAGAGCTTTATCATATTAAATTATAATTCCTTGAATTAATATTAACACTGATTTAGTATTTCTTTGTTATGCTCTATAATAGTTTAAGTGTACTTAAATCGAAATATCAATTTAATAAAATTATTGAAACATTGCGGAGAGGTTCGTATGTCATTTGTACTCGCAAAAAACTTATTCACTTCAGGACTGCCCCCAATGACCCTTTAAGTTTCAATTACAATTACTCTGAAGTGGAATAGTAGACTATTTCTTAATCCATTTCAAAAGGACATACCTACATGTTCTTCAATAGGAGATTCCGGAAGAAAAACGCGCAGATAACCGCTAAGATGAAGATAATAAAACAAAATTCAAGTAAACCATATCATGTGAACGTAAGAAAGTCTTATATACGAGACATATATTATCTTGTATTTAAAAATTAATACGTTTACACACCATTCACTTGGTCGATTAATTTGTTTATTCCCACATGTCCATTCTCAAGCGTATAAGATACATTGTGCAGTTATACGTATTATAATTATTTGTCGTAACATAATCAATATTTTAGGTCCATTTCAAAAGTGAATGTGGAATCTTTCTACTAGAACTCGAGATCTACTTTCCAGAGAGTCCCTCTTAGAGTATATAATAATTAAAAAAAATATTATGATGATATTATATTTTGTGAATCGTTTAGTACAGTTATGACCACTTAATTACAGTTTATAAACGTTTTATAATTGTTTTGGGTGTCTTGTAAGGAATATCGCAATGGATAGTGGGATAAATTAACAGAATATCGTAATTTCTAGAAGTATTTTTACTAAGATTTGTAGAATATTTTCATTTTTCTTTTTTTAATGATAATGGTAATATTACTTTTTTAGAATCTGTATATAAAAATGAATAATTCAACACAAATTAAATTTAAAATTAATCTTTGAGACAAACCTGAAAATATGATTCATTGCCATCATAATAAATAAATAATACTAATTACTTAATAGTATTAAAAATAATGAAATGCCTCGGGAATTGGTACAAAGCATTCTATAATTGAACTTTTGTTTTCGTTAGGGTTACCACATTCCTAGTAATACCAACAATACCTCTTGTTCTACAGGTAAATATTCTAACAGAGGATCGTCACGATTGAGGACGATCAAAATAAATTATTATCAAGAAGTGAACTCACATTGAACTAATTCAAATAACTATTTAATTACTTTGGATTCGATTTGAAAACCTCCCTACATACGCACACGTATGTATATATATATATATATATATATATATTTATATATATATATACACACACAAAGTTTTCTATTTCATGAATATTTTATATATTAGTCAAACATTTCATGACGTTTAAATCTTCTAACTTATACAAACATATACATACACATAAATGTTTCTATTTTATGAATATAGTATATACTACACAAACATTCGCTTATTTCAATAACCATAATTATTTCCTGTTTGGTAAACATGTGAAAACTATAACTTGTAATTCTGTAATTGTCAATCAAGTACTGGATAAAATAAAAATCAAATTTGCACACACGAATAACGAGTTATAAACTCAGTGACAGATAATAAGATCTGTGACACCAATAAGAAATACATTTCTGTAGCAGTTGAGTCGGGCAAATAAAAGTTAATTTTAATCTTAAATTTTTAGTATTGTAATTGTTTTTTTAACATATTTAAATATTGTATTATAAAACATTTTATCTTTATTCGGTACACCACAATTGGAATGACCTTCATTAATAACGTTTTATTCGGCAGCTAAATCCATGAGGATACAATGTATTTTTTTCAGAGGTGGAATCTTTCAGTGCCGCAATTGATTGCAGAGATAGGACAGGTAAAATTTTACTAAGCTCTGAGCATTCTAATCTGGTTTATTGTTTAACTGCTCCTGTTTAATTGGTCTCCAGGCATTAACAGCAAACTATTCCATAGAAGCTCGACTACAAGTGCTTGATAGAATTAACGCTTTATTGAATTTGCATTTTCCGGTTACACAGGAAAAATCCAGATTATTATTCCATTACTGGAGCGAATATGAACAGATAAAGTTTATATTTATAATTTACACATTACTCTTACACACATTGAAAATATAGAATGACAAAATTTGTAATTGGACAGCGGTATAATAGTGCAATCCAAAATCCAAACAATAGCTCCTCGGAACATTCTGCAATCGTGAGTGAGAAATATTTGTAATAATTGTGCTTATAACAGATTACGACAGTAACTTAACAGTAATATATTTTTTTAACTATAGATCATTTTCAAGGTTTAAAACAACCAGGCCGGTATAAGTATTTCAAAAGTCACATTCCTTACTCTTTTCAGTGACGTGATGTTTTTTAAACTCGTGTTTAAAGGTAGTGTAAAAAAATATACATATTATCCGCACTGTTTCAGTTACCTGGTTAAGACCACATCAAACAAGGTTGCTTATCTAGATATTATCTCAAAACGCTTTAAAAAAACTATATATATATATATATATATATATATATATATATATATGCCGTTTTATAGCACAATACATGTGCAATGTATTAACCTTTTGCCGAAATACACAGTTATACAGATATACGGAATTAAGGCTATTTCCGTAACATCCCTGCATACTAAAGTACTAGGAGAATATAGTGAACGTCTACAAATTCTAGGCACGCCAGGGAAGTCAGGATCTGACAAGTCGCCGAGTTCATAAAGATTCACTCTCCAGGTAACAAACGGTTTGGTTATTTGAGGTCTAGGGAATAAAAGATCAAGTTTAAGGGACACTTTACATAGGAATATATTTTTATATTTCAATATTTTAAAACTAAATTTGCACCATAAATCTAAACAATTGTTCATTTGCATGATTATAACCATTTTTCTTCAACCATAAGTTAAATGCAAATTAAAAAATATAATATCAAAGCAAATTAAAAAGTAACTTATTAAAAATGCGTGATAAACAATTGTTTTCCATTAATGTAAATGTCAGTGTTGTATTATAAAAATGCAGTTATGAAACTAGTATGTCAAAATTATGAAAGCTAACTGAAGTATAATTTTTCACAGACGATTCCTGGTCCTACATTTTTAGTATGTGGTTCGTGCAACCTGGCATTTCGTAAAAATTGGGAAGCTTATTTTGAAGCATCCGCTTCAACAATAAAATATATGTTCGTATTCTTGGATAGTGGCTGGACCTTAAACCTTCATTGGATTCCAAGTCATGTTGGACTGTAAACGGCCAATGTTCTCGCGAAAAACCGGTACTACCCTCCATCAAACACCCTGCCCTGAGTCCATCACCTCGATCAGGCAAGTGTAAACACACTGGACAAGGGACACGTAAACAGGCAAGCCAGGACAGGAAAGAACGGGCCAAAGTTTGATAGATTCGCCGTTACCCCGAAACTTCCCTGGAAAGTGTAGCAGTGGCTGATTTCAGAAACTACCACCGGCCATGATTACCTGGGAAAGTATTTGCACCGTATCGGGAAAAAATGCAGATTCGGGCTGTACGCTTTGCCGACATCCCAGACGAAGAGGACGGCTACAGGGAAATTGCCCGCCTCTACTGGTCAGAGCGCCACTAAATGGCTAACCTGCCAAGGGTGGGTGTTGGCTAAGAAGAAGAAGTATACTTTTTCAGAACTTAAAAAGTATAGAATTAAAAACGCTCTCAATGAAAAAATTATAATTAAAAAAAGTATGCATCAAAAACACAAAATACCTCTGAGCGATATGAGAGAAATATTAATCATCTTCCTATAACTAAAATATGTCGTACGTTTTGGTTCCAATCAATAATAATCATATATTTATTTTATAAATTCATATTGTTTTTCTGTACAAGTCATTCCATCGATGTTTAAAACGAATATTTATTTCAATAAGTATAAGCTTAAACCTAAAACTAAAATGAACCAAAACCATAAAACATAAAAACCTACAAATCCTCGTACTTCAATGCTGAACAATACTAATATTGTTTTCATTAACTTATTATTATCTTTTTAATGTATTATTTTAAAATATAATGAAACTCGAACTTTGAAAACTTTTTGGAAACATACTTACAAACACATGAAAAAATGGGATAGGAAACAAGTAGTAGAATAGAAGAATATAATTGAATAAACTTTATTTCTCATAAATATGCAGACATTACAACATATTCAATACAAATATACAGCAAATATAACTGAAAACCACATACATAGCAAAATAATCTTCTGCATAGCACGCGTATTACAGAGTATATCAGTACTGGCTGACCTTCACAACATTAAACATTTCATGCCACACATACATATACCGAGAAAACAAAGTATTGGCCTCCAAGGCAAAGCCTGTTTTGAGGCATTTACATAATTCATAGAAATAAAAGAACTAGCAGTGATTAGAACAACAATCATACATCATCTCAAATATTATAACGTAATCCTAAAACCCTCTTTCCAACAAAATTGCATTCAGATTCATACTTTTGTAAGATTAACAGATAAATCACACATACACTAATTATAAAAAATAAAATTATAATCCTCATTATGTCTACATCAATTTTAAACAAATACTATCCATTGTACAATTTCCTACACAACACCACACATACATTTCCCTATCAACCAACAATACAACATTTCATACATAACTCATAATACAAAGACAAAAATACTATTATTAAACGTACACTACCACTTACTACCTTATTTACTGTATTATACTTATTATTAGTTTATATTCAAATGTACATAGTATTGTTTTTTTGTGTGTAGAATTATATAAGAATATATGATATAGGGGGGAAATGATGGGTGGAAAGGCGAAAAAAAGAGAGAGAGAGAGAGAGAGAGAGAGAGAGAGAGAGAGAGAGAGACGAGAGAGAGAGAGAGAGAGAGAGAGAGAGAGAGAGAGATTTAAAGTTAAATCTCCCACAACATCAAATGGAAATGTTTTGTTTACTTTGTTCCACGTAATGTATCAAATAATTTTATAAACACTCAAACGGTCGGATTAAATTCTTTCGGATATTACAATTTCTTTTGTTCTATAAAGGATACCACATCTAAATAACACCCTATACTCTTCATTTCGCATTTGTTAAAATTTCTTCTACGTATTCTATTTTAAATCCTTATTTTTTTTGTCGATTGTCCTGATTAATGTACGATTTTCTTCTAGGATCTTAAAATATCAATGAATTACTAGCACATTTTTAAGATTCTCCAATATAAGAACTAGTGCAATAGAAAATGTTCAGTTGTTTAAAATTAAGCTTTGTTTAATTATAAAAACAAAGGTACAAAAATTATTTTTTGTATTGCTCTGAAACTTATTATTGGAATACAGTTTATATGTTACTTGTTATTATATGGGAAAGAAAACTACATTCACTGGTTACCTTAAGAACTAAAAAGTACGTAGTTCATTTAGAAAAAAAGCTTTTCTTGTAAAAACAGTTGTAAAAAATTAACATTTCTTGCCCACGAAAACTATTTCAAGTTATTTTAGATATTTTAGTTTGGGAAAAAATTTAGCACCATGGTTAATGGACAATGCTCCAAATAGTTTTATTCAAGCATCCGGTTTTTAGTATATTGTGCTCTTTTAAAATACAGGTCAATTAGAGCTTTTGAGTTAGACCTGATGAACTGTTAAATAGTGAATAATATGAGAACCGTTAAAAGAGGACAGTGATATCCGAATATGCAGCTACATAAGTTTGGAGCGAATCGTTCATATACATACAAATGTATAGCCATGGATTAATCGTACGAAATGTCTTGCATATACCCATTTTACATATAACTACTAAACTTAAGTATAGTACTCTCTATTTTTTAATTACCTAATAATAAAATTTTCCTTTAAATCATTGTGGATTTATGCTGATATCAGTTATTGTTTATTAATTTATTTTATTTTGAATCAATATAATAAAAATACATAACGTATCAAACAAAACACCGGTATTAAATATCACAAATATTACTATCATAAAATATGCATCTAAAGAAACTGGAAACTAATGTTTTCTACAAATACTTGTAAAAATAATAAGTACCATAAACACTTTTATCAGTTTTAAGTATTATTTTAACATCGACATAAGTTACATTGAATAGAGTATTTACCCAAATGAGAGTGATATATATACCCGAAAACTATAAATTGGCTACATACCTATAGCCATTGGTTTTATAATAACATATACTTTTGTTTCACTCGTCAAGTTATGTTTTATTTGAAATGTTTACTATAAAAATGTATTTGAAAAATAAATTGATAATAAATATGATGTTTAATTGAAATAAATGTATTTTTCCGTGGAATTATAAAATGTGACTCATAAAATATATTATTCATGCTCTGATGTTTATATTTATGAACAAAATGTTTACACAAATTATTTTAAAGCTTAAGCAAAACTAAATTAAACTATTTGCGTCCTTTGTTACTGTAATGAGATTTCACGTTTAGTAACACGCCTCAAAGCTAAGTGAACACTGAAAGGGTGAATAGGTGTAATCAGTGTGAATAGAGCTTTGATGTCTTGACTGCAGAAGCTTTGCATCAAACAGAAGCTTTGATGATTATTATGAGCTTATTTATTATATAGTAATGGAAGTAGTTAATAGAAAAAATTCAATATGATGAAACGATTGATATTATAACATATTCAAATATATATTTGTACTAGAACGTGTTGTAAATAATTTTTAAATGCAGATTACCCAAATATTTCCTAAATAAAATTCTATACACATATAATAACGGTTTATAATTAAATGTGCCCTAATTGAGTTATAGAAAGAAAGAAAGAACAACACTTCTTTATTGAGGCGAAATTATGACTACATGGTCCTTTCTTACATTTAACCTCTTAAAAAATTAATCTTAATAATGCAAATTAAGGCTAATTAACTATAACTTACGGTGTTCCATTCACTCTTCCATTCACACAATCACGATTCAAATAGTAGCCCGCCGCCCGCCACGATCATCCAGTCCAGGTATTTTCGTCTTCAGCTCCACTACAAACCGTTTTCGGCTCTCAATTTGTTTGACAGGATCTGGTAAGGAGTTCCATAATCTACAGGCGGTAAACGGTGAAGGATCGGTTATAGGTTTTGGTTTCTGTGTATTGGAATTCTGAGACTTAGTGCACCAGACCGATTTTCTCTTGCACCACTCCCCGCCAAAAACTGAAAGTTTTCAGATAAATATTTTGGTGAATCCGTATTAATAATAGAGTGCAACAATGACAAAATTCGAATCGATCTTGAATCAGCTAATTTTAGAATTGATGTTTGAATAAAATATGGTGTAACATGATCCCTTCGACGTAAATGAAACAGAAAGCGAATGCAGTAATTTTGTGCTCTTTGCAGTTTAGTGCTAAGGGCTACAGTCATGTCATTGATTACAGAGTTGCAGTAGTTAAAGTAAGGAAACACAAGTGACTTGATCAACAGAACTTTAATGTGAAATGGTAGAAGTCCTTGCATTCGTTTCAGTGTGTGCACAGCAGCGAACACCCTGTTACAGGTGTACACCACTGCATCGGTCCATCCAAAAGTGTTGCTTATGATTAGTCCTAGACTTTTCACCCTTTCAACGTATGGTAAAAAGTTTTCCGTCTACAGTTATTGTCGGTGTATTTTGTAGGTCAATGGAGTTGGCAATTCGTTGATGACAGACAATCATGGGTTGGGTTTTATCCGGGTTAAGTTTAAGTCCATTTTTAAAGCCCATTGAACAAGTCGTTTTATGTCTTCATTCATCCACTTCACAGTCTGGTTTATGTCGATAAAGTTAAAGTGTGAGTAGATTTGTAAGTCATCAGCATAACAGTGAAATTTTCAATGTCGCAATACAGTGTTAATGTCATTTATGTACAAAATTAAAAAGTAGTGGGCCCAAGTATTGATCCTTGCGGAACTCCGCAGGTCACAGTTCTGAAATCAGACATTGAGGTGTCATTGCACACACACTGCTTTCTGTCCCTCAGATTTGATTTTATCCATGCTAAAGCATTTTCAGAGAAACCTAAATTTTTAAGCTTTTTAAATAGAATATTATGAATTATTCTATTGAAGCCTTGCTGAAATCGAATAGAACTAGTAAGGTATAAAGACCTCGATCCCATGGCTAATCGAATGTCATCAGTTATTTTCAGAAGTGCAGTTTTGGCGAAAGCCAGACTGAAAAACATTAATAATATTATTTTTAGACAAGAAATCCGATATTTGGGAACGAACTATTCGCTCAAGGCCTTTCGAGAGAGCTGGTAAGATACTAATTGGTCGGTTAGTCTTGGGGTTCAGATGGAGATTTAATTTTATTTAGTGGACGAACTAAGGCGGACTTCCATTGTGTGGGGAAAACTGTTGTGAGAGATTTATTATAAATTGCTGTAATGACAGGGAGAATAGCAAAAAGAATTTTCTTAACTAATAAGATTGATATGTTGTCTGAACCGTAGCATTCATTTGTATACGCCTGATTGCTTTAAGGACATCTACCTCTAATACTGGATTCAAACGAAACTGGCTGTCTGAGGGAATATTATGGGTTTGTTGACTCAATTCATCTAAATGGGTTTGAAACAACTGCGGTGATAGATTTTTAACAAAATGATGACAAATACTCGTTTAGATCATTAAGTGAAATATTAATAGAGGCAGGAGAGGGTGTTGCTTACCAAATCCAAGCTTCTTGACATTACTCCATAACGCAGTTGTCGATTGATTTCTGTCTGAAAACATTCCATTTATGTATCGAAGACGGGAATTTCTAATTTGTTGTTTGACTTGGTTACGAAGATGGCGGTTACCGTATCATTAAGTTGACATCTCTAGAGCGCCGAGCCCTCCGAAACAAGGGCATCTCTTTTCGGCCATTAGACCGAGAATATTCTCGGTAATCCAGGGAACGGGTCGTTTCTTATTAATTCGCTTGGTAAACAAGAGGGGCATGTTCGTCATACAGCTTTAATATAAGAGAATTTAAAGAGTCAACCATCTCATCAACAGTCTCCTTATTTCTGCACGGAATGCCATGGGTATGAATAAACATCCGCAAAAAATGCAATTTCATTCATATTTCTGTATGATCTGTAAGTTATATATTTTTCTTTAGGTTTGGGAACTTTTAATGAAAGGGCACAGAAAATTAAATCATGATGGGAAATTGCCGGAATTGGAAGCTGCCCATGGTGTAATGATTCCTCAGGGTCCGAGACTACCATAAGATCTAGCCAGGTGGCGGTGTATGTCGGCAGTGTGGTGCGTGGCGTTCAGTGGTAGTATAGTCAGGTTGCAGGATTGAAACATCCTAGTGAGCTGTATAGTGTTGTGATTGTTAGGTTTCAGAAGATCCGTATTAAAGTCACCCATAATCAAGACACGGCCATAGCCCGGGAGAAGGCGCAAGAGTCTCCTCAAAGTCATCCATATGCCCCACCTTAGGCGGACGATAACATAATCCTAAGAGAAGTACCTCTGAAACAGACACATTAATTTCTAAAAACATAAATTCCGGTTTAGCCGAATATTCCTGCGGTGTGTATTGGCAATAACAAATATTTTTAAGAAGTTTTACGTATTTAAATAGGTACACCTCAGCATTACTTCATAATATATTCCTTATAATAATTGCTAATATACCAAAACAAATTAATAATTATTAATCATATTGTTACTCTTGAAATCATTACAATCACGCCTAGATTTAATGTAAAAAACTTATTAAATTATTAATAAAACATATATTTTTATTCAAACATTGTATCGAAACTTTTACAAAAAAAACTCATTTAACTAGATGCTTTGTTTAATTGTTTATGGCCACTCCAAAATCTTTCTTTTATACAAAGGGAGTGTGCCATAATATTAATTATATGAAACACATTATTTGTTTCTTAATTATTCTACTCATTCATCTTGTCTGGTCTGATGGTAAAGTCAGAACTCTTAACTACAGGAAATATTTGTTTTAAATAATGAACAATGGTGTAAGTAAGTAATGAATTTTGTGAAAAAAGGTCTTTTATAGACTGAATTTCAAGATTATTGAGGCGTAAAGTGAGGGTTCCGGATGTGGTTGTGGGAGACCCACCCTTTCTCCGCCGACCATCATTCACTTCCTTCTGTGAACACAATCGTTGTAACTAGTATTCAATGTGTCTGAGGTCTCACACATTTCGTATTAGAACAAATATATAGAAGAAATGTTGCTATGGAGACATTTAACACAAATTTAATTTTTATATTGATTACTGATTTCATTGTGTAAAATTACATTTCAAAATAAAATGGATGTAAGACGTATTACAACATAGGATAATCTTGCATCCAACCGTGTAAATATTCATATATAATATGAATATAAAATATGAGGTAAACTATATATTCCACAACTGGCTAACTATATACTGTTATATAACAATTTAATGGAGTGTTGTGTGTTACTCAAACATGTACGACTAGACTGATTTCATTGAAACTTTACATGGACATTCTTAGGAACCCTGGTTAACATGTAGGCCTATTCCACAAATTAAAATCCCTCCGGGAATCCCACCATTCGTTTTTAAAACTCCCTTTATGTCTTCTTCAGCAGATAGTCCCTTTTATTCACCTATTATGTGTAAACATTATAATACGACAACACAATTTGAAACTACTTTACTTTTACATCTTAAGATGATAGATTAATCTTAAACGTAACACCATTCTCATTTCAACATCCCTGCTTGTGTAAAATAAAGATCCCAGGTATAAATAAACTAGAAGCTTTGTTTTAGAAGTAAATTAAATTTTTGATCGTTTAAAATATACAGTAATTGATTAATAGGGTAATTCAAATATTAAATTAAAAATTACTATCTTACTTCTTTGCAGATTTAAAGACTATTATGAACAAATTTCAGCTGCTGTTTTTACAGAAGTAGTGTCCTCAGAATTGTATAGTTACGACTACGAATTTTTCTTACTTGGAGTAACAAAGCAAACTCAACTATGATATAAGAAATGCCTTTTATGGAAATAGAATAAAACTAAACTAAAACAAACGCTTTATGACCGCGAGAGCTTCTCGGACACGTGCATTTATGTGTATTTTATTGATCGGAGCAAAAAGGCAAACTTAATCATTGCGTCAGAACTTTAACTCTTTCGATCCAGAAGTGCTCATACACGTGGAAAACCTAAAATAACCCCATACCAAATTACGCTTAACATTAAGCTCTTAAACATGAACATGTAACACTGGTGACTATAATAATATCCATTTACTTATATTTATATTTATTTTAATATTTATTATATGCATATTTCAAAGTTAAACAGTGTCCTATCATTTATTGCAATATAGGTGCGATCAATAAAAGCCAAGTCTCTACTTTAGGATTCCTGCATAATGGTTGTAGTTCAGTTGTCACAAAACTGTTGAAATTATACAATAAAACGTAATAGAATATTGAAGAAAAAATTATATTTTTTATAGATACATTTTACTTTCCGACTTCTGAGATCAAAAATAACTGTTCTTTATATAAAAGTCCGAATTGAATAAGAAAGAAGAATAAGAATACCGTTCTGTTAAACTTATACAATAAATCGTAATAGAATATTGAAGAAACATTAAATTTTTATAGATACTATTTACTTTCCGACTTCTGAGATCCAAAATAACTGTTCTTTATATAAAAGTCCAAATTGAATAAGAAAGAAGAATAAGAATACCGTTTCTGTTAAACTTATACAATAAATCGTAATAGAATATTGAAGAAACATTAAATTTTTTATAGATACTATTTACTTTCCGACTTCTGAGATCCAAAATAACTGTTCTTTATATAAAAGTCCAAATTGAATAAGAAAGAAGAATAGGAATACCCGTTCTGTTGAACTTATACAATAAATCGTAATAGAATATTGAAGAAACATTAAATTTTTTTATAGATACTTCTTACTTTCCCGACTTCTGAGATCCAAAATAACTGTTCTTTTTATAAAAGGTCCAAATTGAATAAGAAAGGAAGAATAAGAATACCGTTTAGTGATTACCTCTACTTACGTCAGGATTGTTCGGAATACCATTTAAATATAGTATGACCATTTTTTTTTGTAATAAGATCGCGAACGGCTGTGGGTATCTGCTAATTTATAATTTAATGCCGCGAATAAAAATATAAATCAAATCACGGAAAATAAGTAATGATCTGCAGCATTTAAAAAATGAATTCATACAGTAATGCTACAGTATATCACGTTTTATGTCAGTCAGATTAGATGATGCAATAGATGGAGGAAAGAAGGCTGAGGATAAAAAGCGGGAAGGTCACGTAAAGACAAAGTAAAACAATGAGAAAGTTTTTGTCACAGCTGTACACTACAGCTCTTATGGTGCTGTCTGATTAGCGGGTTGCAACAAAACGGACAAAGCGGGAAGGGTCACGTAACGACAAAAGTAATACAATGAGAAAGTTTTTGTCACAGCTGTACACTACAGCTCTTATGTTGCTGTCTGATTAGCAGGTTGCAAAATAACGGACAAAGCGCGAAGGTCAAGTAACGACAAAGTACTACAATGAGAAAGTTTTGTCACAGCTGTACACTACAGCTCTTATGTTGCTGTCTGATTAGCGGGTTGCAACAAACTGACAAAGCGGGAAGGTCACGTAACGACAAAGTAATACAATGAGAAAGTTTTGTCACAGCTGTACACTACAGCTCTTATGTTGCTGTCTGATTAGCGGGTTGCAACAAAACGGACAAAGCGGGAAGGTCACGTAACGACAAAGTAATACAATGAGAAAGTTTTGTCACAGCTGTACACTACAGCTCTTATGTTGCTGTCTGATTAGCGGGTTGCAACAAAACTGACAAAGCGGGAAGGTCACGTTAAACGACAAAGTAATACGATGAGAAAGTTTTGTCACAGCTGTACACTACAGCTCTTATGTTGCTGTCTGATTAGCGGGTTGCAACAAAACGGACAAAGCGGGAAGGTCACGTAACGACAAAGTAATACAATGAGAAAGTTTTGTCACAGCTGTACACTACAGCTCTTATGTTGCTGTCTGATTAGCGGGTTGCAACAAAACTGACAAAGCGGGAAGGTCACGTAACGACAAAGTAATACGATGAGAAAGTTTTGTCACAGCTGTTACACTACAGCTCTTATGTTGCTGTCTGATTAGCGGGTTTTGCAACAAAACGGACAAAGCGGGGGAAGGTCACGTAACGACAAAGTAATACAATGAGAAAAGTTTTGTCACAGCTGTACACTACAGCTCTTATGTTGCTGTCTGATTAGCGGGTTGCAACAAAACTGACAAAGCGGGAAGGTCACGTAACGACAAAGTAATACGATGAGAAATTATTCTGTTACCTCTGTACACTACAACTCTGCTCCTGCTGTCTTATGGAAGCTTTGTAACAGAACTTTTCCTGAATTTCTAATGATTGAAGATTTTTTTGGCAACTGAACATGTGTTGACGTAAGTATAAATAGTTTGGTTAAGAATTATAATTCTATGTAGTGTATTTGTCGCAAAATTTACATATATTTTGTATCTTACCTTTGAGTTAAATATAATTAACCTAATGCATGACCTTTAGCTTTGAATTATAAACTATATAACATTTTATTGTGATAGAATGGTGTTTAAAACCGTGTTTTGTTTCTAAAGATATTGTTAAGTGAAAGTCATACAGTTGTAGAAAACTTTTCTGAATACATTAACAGCAGAAAAAAATATTTAGATCGTCAATTTACGTGTAATTACAGGAATAAAGGTAACATTTTATTGAATGTTGAATAAATTTACTTGATATAAAAATTTACAGTCATCAATATAGGTTAATTTCCAATTTCCAATTTATCCTTTAAAAGTAAGCTTACAACGTGATTGTTTCATAATTTTTTGTATTTAATTGAGCTTAAATATATTTTCATAAGAAAAAATAGTTTTATTGTTTTCTATTTATAATACTAAATTTATGATGATTTTTTAATAAGTTTTTATATAGTTCCATAGGGTGTCCTCATAAGATTTTGTTTTTGCTGAATATTCCTACTTTTCCAGAAGTAGATCGTCAAACAACTTTGAAATCTAAAGGCTAACGGAGCGTTACCGCACTGATTGGCCAAAGTGAAGTATTATGTCCTTTATACCGGAAAATTGATAACTTTGTTAAGAATGTAATTTCTTGATTAGATAACAAAAATTCTTTCAAAACGGCAAATGTATCAATAAATTTGTGCTCATTTATACTGCGACAATACTGTATTACCCTAATTTTGTGTTCTATAAAAAATGCTTGGACGTCATAAGTTAAATAGCTTTTTTGTTAGTAATAAAGTTGTTCTTGCTAAAGAACATCGGCTATATCTACGATAATGCCACTGACTTGGAGTTTTTATTCCCTCTTCCCACTATACTCAGATTTTAAGATTACATAATTTATTGTTGTATACAATGATTTTGTACACAATGCTATTATGTCATTATCATTAAACTGAAGATCACTAGGAAAGTGAAACTTGTCAATGAATATACGAATGCCATAATGTAATTGGACAAAACATAGTTTTGTATGTACTATTTACAATTTTTATAACATGGATATTTGAAGAAATCCTAAAAAATAACATTGTTATTTTGAAATGAAATTATAGGTTTTAGGAAATATCCTTGTCTGTAATTCCACACACAGCACTTTAAAATTTGTATACCGATAAACACCTGATTCATGTAATCGTTGTTGTTTTATTTCTTGAGTACAATTAGATATTTTGTTGGTTACAAGAAACGCTCTATTGCTGTAGGATTTTATTGGCATTAGTGGAAATGGTCAGTACAGAAAAATCTAACAATAACAATTCTTTTTTTTATTCAGTACAACTTTTCAGTAACACAAACGAATGGTGGTCTCAATTTATGTCAGAATTTTAGAAAAACATAAAATTCATCGGCAAGTATTGGAAGGTTATATCATGATAATTTTCACCTTTGCGGTGTGTTTACAAGTTTTCTATAAATTTCGTGTTGGTTTTTTATAAAAATTAATTCACTATAGCAAAACGTTGTTTACTTTAAAGTCAAATCTAAGGAGTAAATAGTCATTAATATATTATGATTATTATTTCTAATTGAGGATTTTTATGTAGATAAAATCATTAATATTATGCTAGTAAATTTTATTTCATATTAATGCTCCTATCGCAGTTTAATGTCCATGATATCGTTGAAAAATGTATTCCACTCCCAACAACTAATAGTATGAGGTACAGGATCAACCGGGATAGAGATATTAACAAGCAGAATTTCTTCAAGTATGAGCAGGAGGTATGGATGAGACAAAACATATTAAACACACCGATAAATTTGAAAAAATAAGAATTGTAATTTTGGATGAAAAACAAACACTTCAGTGAGTCACAAAAAACAATTATAGAGCAGATTGGACAGATCTCAATTTATAGATTGAGTACCTGTGCTGTTTTTGCTGTAATACATTCCCTCAATATTTTAGTTGATAAAAATTATACTCCTTTACCTAACAGGACTTAAAAAGTATAAAATCTAGGCAGAATCGTTATTACTTGACGCCCGCGCTATTCTAAATGAATGTTGTTACCTTATTTGCGTAGTTACATTTTTTCCATCTTCTCTTAGCTATGTTTTCAGTTATGAATAGGTAAACTATATCGGAAAGGGAATTCATGTACATAACTTTTCATTCAGGTTTGTGTATATTGCATATGTGCCGCTAGGAGACTGATGTTTTCAAGAATCGATTCAAAAGACATCTGATGACGAAAAAAGACAAGCGTTCGATTGTGAATTTTTGATTGATCATGAGAAATGCTCTGAAGTTATTTAAGCACTGTAACGCTTATCTAGAAAAGAAAACCATTTTATATTTGAAAAGAAAACAACGGTCACCTCTTACGTAATTATATGTATAAACTCTACTGTCTGCTTAAGAATATACTTCTTATTATTTTCATACGTAGATTTTTTAAAGAGAACATTCCTATTTTTATAGCTTTTAAACGTGGTTACGGAACTCTCTTGAGTTCCGTGGTAACGAGACGACCAAGATCATGGCAGCGAAGAACTACTAATCATTTAATCTTCGTATTTCCTCTTAAGAGTCGAAATTCCGAAGGTAAATTTTAATAAAACTGCACCTCTCAATTACGGTGACCTATAAATGGTACACTATAACGGGTTTTAAAGAGTAGTGTATGCCCTACACGAGTCAATGAGTCAAACACTTATGTAACACTTGTAACATTACACACTTGTCATTATGTAACACTTGTATTGAAACAATTATTGTTTTTTAATTACGTATAATAAAAATAAAGCTTGGCTGATGTATATTATTATTACTTCTAATAACATAATAAGGAGGTAACCAGAGTATCTCAAATCCCTTAATTTACTAATGTATTCGTGTAATTTTTAGTTTTTTAAAATTAATATTCATTATTGTGCCGGGTATATATTTTCATAGGACATACATAGTTCTATTAGAAGAAATTTTAAATATATAAGTTAGGATAACGGTACCTTAGACGTATTATTCATTATTGATTATATGGTATCTATTCCTTATGTATGTTTATATTTTCAGACAACCGGTGAATCTTTTTCCAATCATAATTGAAAAAAGGAAAGCTAATTATAAGGCAAAGCTATTTGTTTTTTGGTATAAGATGTAGCTTTAGTTTTTAATTCCACCAAGCGTAATTGACTGAACGTTAACAAAGTATACCCCTCGAGGGACTGACTGAGTAGTATAATTTCTGTTATTTACCGATTTGTTATTCCTGTCGGCACTGTATATCAATAACAAACTAACCTATAGTCTTGATATTTTGCATGGAGATTTATTATATAAACTGATACAACTTTTATGATGTCACTCCAAAGGATTCAGGTGAGCATCGTGATAAAGAGACAACCTCATAATAAATACATTTTATATTATTTATAGTCAATTATTATTTAACATGTAGACTGACTATTGTAATAAAAAATATATTATGATATATTGAGACCGTTCCAGTCTCAGTCAGCCTTCCCGTAGCCGTAGCGCTTTAGCAAACATTCATAACTAATGATACCATTCAATGGTAAATGTTAGACATACAGTGATAAAGCTGCAATAATATCCCTTTAATACTAATGCAGTGTATTCAAGGACTTGTACAAATTTAAAATGTTTACTAAAGTTAAGTATTTTTTCGAGATAAGTAGAGCAAGTACATGTGTAGATCCGGATGTATTCTCTCATGTCGAGACTTAAGTCAAGATAATGTATGAGTATCCCGTCGTCAATATAAGATTGTTGTTTATGGACTGTATGGAGCTCTTAAGATTAGTGCACTTTTCCATTCAGGTCTAGAGTGAATTCACGGAAAGATTTTCTAGTATAAACAGGTGTATATATTTAAGATTCATAATGTTTTACTGTGATACCCTCGTAGAGAACTTCAGATTCTCAACCATTTTAGTGCACTACGTTTTCAAATATTCTTATTTTTTTGTGGGGTTGCGTACTGTGATCGCTACTTGTGTTAAAACATATGTTTTCTGGTTCACTGTTGAATAGCAAAATATTTATTATACATAATTCTAGGATAAAAGTTTTTTTTATACAAATATGAAACTTTTAAACGTAAAGTCATCAAAATATTACCTTGTGTTTCTTTAGACGTGCATGTATTTAGTTATTTATTCTTTCTACGATTGTTTGTTATTGTACTTCTTTATAAATTATTTTCTAAGTAAAGGTTCAAACACCACATTTATAAATTAATACTATTTATAGGATATACCTACCTCTACATAAGCTCACAAATGGTTATTATTTACACTTAATAAATACAATTAACAGAATTCTTCCACTTTATACCTTGGGGTTTTACACCGCTATTATTTAAAAAATATGTTAAATTTAAAATGTTTGCTTGGAACAAGCAACAGAAACCCATATTTGGAATATTTTTTGAAATATTTAATAGGTTATTAATAAGTTATTACAATACCTAGATACAAATTTAAACCTCTTGCACGTTTAACCACTTTACTACTGTGAAAGAGGAAACAGATAACTGTTAAGTTACAAATTCTAGCTTCATTAGCTCCTAATATCTTAACTCTAAGGTATCTCATACAGAAAAACCGATAATTGTTTTGTAAGTTTAAAATTCATATACTAATACGTTTATCGTATGTTTTCGGAATATGAATAAAAAAACGTTAGTTATATAATATATATATATATATATATATATATATATTTCAAAGTCATACATTTACTGAAGCAGGTCTTTAGTGAAATGTTAAAAAAATGTTTGCCTCACCAGGATGGAGTTCTGGAACAAACATGAACTTATCAAAGAAGAACAAGATATTGTATTAGGGATGATTTTTTTAATACATGCTGTTTTTCCAATAACTTGCAAATGTTAAGTTATAAAACACAAAGTTATCAAATACTTTTTAATCATATCCATGTTTCATAAGTATATTAGTTTATATTTGTATATATTTTTTCTTGTCATTTATCAAAATCTGTATTACCTTCATTTATTAATCATAGAAAGAAACGTAATATCATTTTATATGTCATAAAATAGATTATTGTGGTGAATACAAGGATAATTTACGTATTGCCCTTATTTTTAAGCTTTAAAGGGGCTTGTAAGACAGATTTATTCAAATTATGTATGTTAAAAGTGGTAAAAAAAATTGACTAAGCTGTTTGAGGGAAATGTTCATTTTTCATTTTGCATAATAATTTATCTCGTCTGGATAGAGATTTTACAGTGTAATTAACTTTAGAAAAAATTAGTACCGATAATTAATAAGTAGTAAAATCTTCAAAAATATAACGATATATGGCATAATATAGAGACTACACCTTTTAAACGTTTTGTAAAGATATGGTACGAACAAATTTTGTTTAACCGTGTGAGTAGTTGATAAAAAGATCATTTCAGATCGCTTATTTAATACAATTTCAGATTTTTGCTAACAGAAATAAAAGTCAAAAGTAAATTATTTAATATTTATAGAACTTAAACTTTAATTTTATTATTTTCTCTTACATAAAACAGCATATTAAACAATCTATGAATAATAGGAATTAAACTTCAATTGCACCTGTTTCCGATGTATAAGATCGGTTTATGTATTTAATCCTCCAGGTCTTCTGTATATATTCTAGTCAGCAGCGGCTAGTAATAGTTATAACAAGAATACTGTTGTATATGTTGAACATTTATAATACAATCGTAGTCTTACTAACAATATCTGCTGCGATAACTGGAAAATTACGCCTGTGTTGCAGGTGGTCTCCAGCTTTAAGTGTAGTTTATGGGGTTTTAATCTTCCAAATCTAGTTTGTCCAAAATCCTTCATAATTTATAGTCTCTCACTCCCTCAGGAAACGTGGGAATAGGACTAAAATTGTTAACACATCTCTGATATTTTCTTTAAAATTTTTAAATTTGAAAATATTATTAAGGGTTTAAGGCAGTCATTTATGTTGGCTCGTACACAATTAAATTAGCCTTAAAAATATATATGTATTTATATCTATCTATCTATCTATATATATATATATATATATATATATATTTATATATATATATATATATATATTTTATTTATTTTCTTTATCTGTCAAGAATGTTTTTTCTTTCTCACTTGAAGTGAAAATATATTTTTGCTTTGCTGAACAATTTTAAAAAACAAATTTATTTAGATTTGTTACTTGTAATAATTACGATATAACAACTTTTAAAGTTCAAATTTGATATGACAGTTCTTCATTTTCTTTAACAATTTTTTCACTTGCGATTCTCAGAGTGGCCATTAGACCGATGAAAAAAATGTTCTCTAGCCATCACCTTGATCCTGTGTAGCAGCAACATACACTATAATCGAAACTTAATTATTTCCTATATGGAAACGAAGGTTCAAAAAGTAAGATATCGAAGTTCGTGTCATACAGACAGAAAAACTTATACAAAGACAAAGTGAAATATTTAGAATCCAAATTAGAAATCTACTTTATCCTATAGTGAAGATCTACAAAAAATACCTTGTTCATTTCTGGAGTACAATTTACTCTCAACCTAAATCAATTGTAATAATTGTATGAAAGATAGATAGAAACTTAAAGACAATGGAACTAAATTTTCATATACTAAAGTTTACATTTACAAAAATTATATAAAATTAAAATCTCTATATGTAAAAAACGGTGTTTTTTAGTCTCACTAAAACTTGAAGAACGGCTCTGAACCAATCTGGCTTATTTTGGTTTTGAGATATTTGAAGGAATGCAAGGAAAGTTTAAAAGGTGAGAAACGTTGAAAAAGATTCTAAGAATATTTAATAATTCTGGAAAATAATTATAGTATGAACAACACGAAATCCAAATTTAACTAGCCCTAAGGGACAAAAACATTTTTTACGTTTAAATTTGAAAAGAAATTGTACTGTGTTATGCAGATCACAAAGGCAATGTTGATCTTTCATTTTAGATTGAAAAACATTGACGAGTAAAGCAATCCAATTGCATTTAAACATAATATTTAAAAGTCTTTAAAAAAGAAACTGGTTTGTCTCCTTCAAAATTTGTACTAAAGTTAAAGGGAAAACACACTCCACCCCCTTATATCATGAGAAGAAAACAAGCGGCGGAAGTTAATACATTTTGACAGAATTAGGCTTTTTTATGTTATACTATGCACATATTTTCTTCATAATGGCAAAAAAACCAATGTGACTTATAGCAACATAAACATCGCAAACGGTATATACTCGTGTTTAAATATAAGCTGGATTAATTATTCTCTTGTGTTCATTGCAACACAACGTCAATTCTACCGTAGACCCGTAAATAAATTAGAGCGAAAGTGAATTTAATCAGTCGCATACCTGACTCAATTAAATCGCAGTAACATATCTGTCCTCATCAAGTTACACTTTTTATTTACAGAAAAAAATACCAAACTATCAATATGGCGCTTTAAAAATCTTAGACAGAAAGTGAATCAAAAAAGCTTGAAAAGTAGACGCTTTTTAATCATATGTTGGTATGTATTTTCTTGAACGGTGCACAAGTAAAACTTAACTATGATACATGAAATACCTTAGATAAAAAACCAGTCTAAATATAACCAAATTTATACTTTTTGACAAAATTAGGTTGTCGGGACTTATGTGTATACATCTATTCATACAACACAACCTAAAGTCAAAAGATCAACATTTAATAATATTTTTAATCTCTTTTCATGCTTAAGAAATGCAGAAATAAAATGTACCTGATATGTCTACTTATAGTAAATTATTTGTAGGGTTCCATCATATTGCATTATAAAATAGTTTTACTGAGAGCTACGGCTTTAGATTTTGAAATAAATTTAAGTAACAAAATATCTGTCATAAAAAATCTTAAAGTCTTAATAAATACTTTTAATTTTAGTTATATAATTCATTATTACATAATTATCTTTCCAAAGAACAAAACTCATGATTATTCAAGTTGTGGGATACATTTCATGGCACAATATAAAAATGTTCTACCTGTTTGTTTTCCCCTAGAAACCATTTAAATTACATAGGAAATTATGAATGTTAAAAATATAAAAAAAGAAACCAAAAAAACATTTGTGTCCTTACATGAAACTTACAGTTAATAAGTCTCTTGATCGTAACTAAACTAAGATAATTTAATACTCTTTTGTATCGGTTTATTTATTTTCAATAAATAGCAACATTATACATGTAGGGAGAAAACTATGTATTAATATAACTGTTGCTTAAATAATTAATTTGCAGTTTCTATTAAACATGTTATCTTGCATAAGTGGTTTAAGAACATTTTGTTTTTATGTTTATGTATATTCTACACACACACACACACACACACACACACACACACACACACACACAAAATAATCTTTCATCTTATATGTATAAAGAAAACAACATTAGTTCTTTTACATCTCTGAGTTATATAAAGGAAAAGCAACAAAGTTCTTTACTTAAACTTGGGAAATAGCACAAAGAAAACAATATTTAACAATAACACTGGGTACACAGAAGCATGTTTAAAAACAGTTAACTGACCATTGTGACCTTAGTGAAATACAGATAAGAATATTTTGGTCTTTGTATATTTCTTAATTACATGCATTTATTTTTTATAGCAGATTTTTAGACTGTGGTTACATAAAAATACTTATATGTTTATTTCACAAAACATATTAAGAACTTTTTTAACATTGTAAAATAAACATATTTAATATAATATGACTATTTTCACAAATTATTTCCCCCTCTTTCAAATAATCTTCTTAGCCGGCCAAATAGTCGAGATTGTTTTTAAAAGCCTGCAAACATACATGACAAATTGTGCCATGTTACATTTCATTACTTATAAGATCAAGATAGATACCTATTAAAAATATTTAAAGTTTTAAAGTTGTGGGATATTTATGGTATTGCACAAGATCGTTTAATTGGTTTAATTTTCAAACCTATAGCAATAGTCAGAAATAGCCAGAGCTAGAAACTAATAAGCATGATGAAATCATTGCACATAATCACTCTGTGATATTACATTAAGGACGTAACCTTGCCTCTAAGTATCCTAAACATGTAGCTCTCTGATCTTGTACATGCTTTGATGTAAATTCATCTCATATGAATCCATAGGGGGGTATATGTCCTTGTACCTACACAAGAAGCTGTATCGGTTTCGTGTAACCTATTGCCAATGTATAACATATATCACGCACTGTATAAATTGTGTATAAATATAATCTAAACAAATACTGGTATACACTATATATAGTGGAATTTTACAGGACTTCACTAGTTTGCTGACATATTAAAAATAATTAGCTGAGGGAAAGGTTTTTTAGAGGTAGTGATCTTTAAACTTAGATTTTGTAAGTCTTATAATTCCTTGAGTTATAATTATTTTTTAATTAAATAAATTTTAATAGGTAAGATATAGTATTATTTATTAAGTTTAAGGTCAAGTTGTTATATTGATAATAACATTATATTGAAATATAGGTGCTGGAATTAAAACTTTGATAATTTTCAACACTAGTTAAACCTAAATCTATTTTTTTATCCTTATTTGCATTCACGTACAAAAGTTACGTAACATTTATATCACACCATAGTTTTTAGCTAGATTATTTTAATTTATGAACATAAACAAGTAATTACAACTAGGATTACTAAACTAAACGATTAGCATAACAATGAACTACCAAGTATATATTTACTAGATACTTATAACTATTGTTACCTAATATAGTTTTAAAGTAGATGAACATTGAAAATAAAAATGTAAGTAAATAATTTAATTATTTGTACTGGTGATATTTTTCTGCAGTGGAAGAAGAAAAATAAATTTTCTCGTTTTGAAGACATAAAATTGATACTTGCACTTAATGGACATTCCTGATCCATTATGTTTTAAAAATACTGTGAGATTCTAAACCGAGGGAGGGAATAGACCTCACCGACATTTCTTTAACAATGTATCTTTTCTTTGATATATAAAACATTCAATTATGTTTTGCTGTTAAGTTAAATAAATCATTATTTCCAATGAGAAATAATATAATTCATAGTATTTACTAGTGTTACAATGTACACTGTTGTTTAAAATATATTGAAAATGTTACTTATAGTATTGATTTATTTTATTTTGAACAAGTCGTAGATTGGTTTATAAATCCTGACAGACGACTGAGAGTTATGAAGGTGCATAGACATTTCTCTTTCTCCTTCCCTTCTATTTACCCATCTCCTTCTTGTACACAACTCTCACCTACTTCTATACACAATGCAGAGAGCATGGTCAATCATTTATCCTCCTCGGACCACTCAACGTAAGTATTATCTAATAATAAGTAATTGTTAATATTTAGACCTAATAAAAATTAGACATACTAAATAAAGTACGTGTTTCAACATGTGATTATGGTTTTTGAGTTTTACCTTGTTATTTTTAGCCTAGCGGGCATGCAAAATTTGATGTCCCCTATGTGGGACATTGGGTCTCGGCCGTGCCACATTTCTTAACATTTGAAAAAATGAAAACTGAAACTAATGATAGAATTACTCGACATAACAGTAATGTACTGTTAAACAATAATTAACTATATTGTGTAATTTATTGTTTAACATCTTTAGTGGTTGTATTTGCAATGGTTTACAGGGGGTTATTGAAATAATATTGTTTAAATAACTCTGTAACAACAACTTTTTTTCAGGAGTTTTGGATGAATTCTGCAATCGACAGGGATTCAAATGTAGACATTGGTCAAAGCAGGAGAAGAGATACATTGATGTAGATAGGCCGAACATAATTTTACAGTACAACGCCAAAATGGGTGGCGTCGACCTCTTTCATCGCATTAATTTCTTACTACCGTCTATCAGCAAGAACAAAAAAATGGACAGTACGTCTGACTTTTCATATGATAGACTTTGTTGTTGCTTCCGGTTGGATAATGCAAAGGCGGTATGATAATGCTGAACGAACCCAAAAGAAGGATAGAATGGAGTACCTCGAATACAGAACCGATTCTAGCGTACCATATAATTCACAACCAAACACCAGAAGAGGACATCGATGAAGTGGAATTATTTTACCACTGCCAGTACCGTCAAAAACACGGTCAACATCCCTCTTGACATCCAAAGGAAGACCGCAGCGAAGCACATGCCCATGATACCAGACAACAAGGATCACCGCTGCAGATTTTCCAGGTTGCGATTCAAAAGCTAGGATGCAGTGCAGCACATGTAAGGTTTTCCTGTGCATGAATAGTGCAAGAAACTGTTATAAAGTTTTCCATGAGATGTACAGAACTAATGCAATATCCATTACTATCAACCTGTTTTATTTTGTAATAATGTTTATTGTTTCAGTTTGTATACCATTGATTTTTATGAGGTTGACCGGGACCCAATGTCCCTTATAGGGGACATGCTTGATTTCATACTGAGGACCTAAATAAAAATTTTGAAAAAAAATAATATGAGTTTCTTGATTTATTTGCAACCAAAAAATCACCATAAGTTTCCAAAAATTATTATCAGGGGATGTATGGGTCCGAGGAGGTTTTAAATATACCCAAAATGAGATTAACTAATATACATATACACTCACTTACTAAATTATGAAACTAACATAATTTAACCTGCATGCATTTTCAATTTTCTGTTACAATTATCTACCTCATCTATAAGTAATAAATATAATATTACTGTTATTTACCACGCTTATAATATTTTTAGTTGGAAATTGTAAAGTGAATAACCGCAGTGTCAAAACCAGTTTCAAATCTGGAAGCTATTAATGTTACCCTTCTGAATAAAGCAATATTAGATTTCAATGGTTGGAAATGACAAATAAAGAAGTTATAAAACATTAAAAGTAAGAACTAGTTTTCTTGCGCTGAGTACATTTTACGGCCGGCGTCAACCTACTATTGCTCGTTGCTTAAACCATAAGTTACGTCGTATTTGGATAAGCGAAATAACAATTATCCTGAAATCTGGGGAGTTTTTAAATCAAAAGAAACTAAGATTTTTATATAATTTAGAACTTCTACGAATAAAAGTTTTTATTGGCCTGTCAAGTGCATTCTGTCTATGACAGTGCTGCCCCGCGCTGATAGTGGCATACGAAAAAAATACCTCAAGGTAGTCCAGTAATAAATCCAATTGTAATGTTCTGATTCATAAATGCCTCCAAATATTACTGCTTTACAGGAAACGTAACAAACAAATATTTGTACATTCCATTGACCATAACTTCCCATTATCTCGTAACAAATGAAGGTCCACTTTGAATGTTCAGAAATTCACTATTTGTCATTTTCATACCCTAAAACCTTATATTCTTATCAGACGATACCAATAAATTTAATAACATGAATCTGGTTTTGGCATGGATAAATATAAGTATGTATACAAACTTTCAACAAAGCAATAAATAGTGTAAATAAACGAACAGAAGGTAACTAAAAAAACCAAACCTAACCTAACTATATGTACGTACTATGCATATATATATATATATATATATATATATATATATATATATATAATATATATACACACACACACACACACACACACACACACACACACCATATATATATATAATATACCACGTGGTTACTACCGTTAATTTTTTTTTAGCTTTTCTTTGTTTATAAATAATACACAATGAAACAACGATTTATATCCTCTCTCTGAAAGAAACCTATACCAATTTAAAAAGAATAAATTAATTTCCTAATATTTAAATGCTAACGTAACTCGCTATCTAACACGTTAAAACCTTCAAAACTAGTTAATAGAATTAGAGTTAAAGCATTACAAATGAGTAATAGAAATGATTCCCTTTTGGAAGAAACTGCAGCCCAGGTATATGATTATTAAATAATAGTTTTCACAGAAGACTCAGATAAAACTATTAAGAGCTATTAAACGCTGAAAATTTTAAATAACACGAAACACAGTACAGAAATATAACCTCAAATTAAATTTGTTTATTAAGAAACACTTTTGGTCATTTCCGCCCCTAAAACAATGTATAAATTGTGTTTGCCCATACAGACGAGTCAGAATATTCACATGTTGCGCGTGATTACTTTTACACAGACAACAAATTTAAGATGAATTCAGTATCCGGCTATTCTTCCGTGGGTATTGGTCCACGGGGAGTGAGTAGAATATTTAAAATATAAACAAATATTGATATATTAAACCACAATATTTTGAAAGGTTAGTGAAGCCCGAGAAGTAATTCCAAAAACCTCAATTCAAAAATCTTTATCCGAAATATTTTTAAAGTAAATTGTAAATTTATCACAAAATTGAAGAAACATTAGCGTGCACTTTACTGCGGAGTAAGTCATATGTGAAGTTCTATAGCTTCAACTGATATAGTTACGATAAAATTTAGTTATTCTTGAACTTGCACGTAATATCAGGATTGAAATTTTCTAGCGCCGCCATTTTGTTTAAGATTAATCTTTTGATGCCTAATTTGCGGTAATAATGTTACTAATTAATTCCTTGGAAATTGTCTTCACATCATTCTATGACTGTGGCCACAAACTCCTTACAGGTCATGCCCCTGAGGTGGTGAAGAGCTACTAATTGAATAAAAGGTTCAATTGTATACATATGTCACTGCACCAAGTTTTATTTTTGTATGTTTACCAATACAAAAGATATTAGACTGTTTCATGAATAGCAACTCACCTGTATAGTGATATAATAATCAAATGGAAACGTTGTTATTTTAATATTTTATCCGTATAAGAGTTAAAAGTGCTAGCATCTAAGTTAAAAGTATTTAATATAGATACCAGTAATATAAGAAACTGACTTTAACTTATAATATTATCAATTACAGGATATATAAATCTATTTTTATATCTTAAAGACGACATTTGTTTAAAATGCAATGTTAGTTAAATATTAAATTGAGATTACTATATCATAATTATAATGTGTTTTAATAACATCCTAATTACTATATAAACTTTTTATATATTTAGTATCATATATAGTATAATTATGGAGGGCACTCGAATGAGTCTCAGAGGTGGTATTATGGCTGGTAAAGTATATTTTCTTTTTAACAACGAGGTGCTATCACAAAAAGCTCATTCGCATTTGTTACGGTAACAAGTGTCAGCGACACAATCCTGTTCATATGTAAAATAGTTTCCTTGGCTTTATATAAATAGTCTTGCCTTTGATGGGCTGCTAATATCTCCCTGGTCGCTAAAAGAGGGGAACGTTACCGTTACCTGTTTTTAAGTAATTTTTCTCATAAATACCCCAAAAAATAATGCCTTTGTGTTTGGTAGTTAAACCGGGTTACTTTAATATTTTGGCCTTTACTTTTAATAGTAAGTTTCTCACCAAGTTTTTCGTCATAATTTTGGCTCTCTAATTAACAGTGACAAAAAATGAAAAAATATTAATAGTTTTTAAATGTACCAGTGAAATTTAGGGTTTCCGAGCAATAACAACGATTTTTTTTGTTAAATTTATAATGTTTTTTATACAATTTTAAAATGTATGTTTCAAAGTTACCCGTCTGCTCTTCAAGAGGAACATTCTAGTTCCTTAAAATTTGCAGGGAATTGAAACATTTGCTGTTTCTGAATTTATTCTTTATTAGTTGTTTAATTGGCCCTTTAGAATATACAAGAGCTTTATTCTTGAACCTGCTAAATGCAGGCCTTTTTAAAGGTATATATTTTATCATGACCACATACATAAAACACTTCATGAATTATTCCAGCCCATAACCCTGTAATGTAATCTATTTTTATTAAATTATCTTATACTGTACTGTTTAATATATTTTACGAAAAGTTTATGGCTATTAACATTTGGAACAATTGGTTATTGTCATAGTTTTTCCTAACAGATATGAAATAGGTTCAGTACTTTTGGAAAATTTAAAAATATGATTTATTAAAAACGATATTGTTAGAGGCCCCATTGTAACTAAGTCTGTGATTGGGAACCCTCTCGTCATTAATTGGTAAGTGAAGTTTTTACGTTCTTCCATTTTATTACTTTAATTTTTTTTTTTTACTACCGTGAAGAAATAGTGATTTAGTAAACCGGTGTATATTAATGTTCCTTACTTACGTTATTTATGTTTTAGAGTTATTTATGCATAAGAAATCGACGTTCTATTTTATTTTTTTCGACCTCGAGGTAAGTGTGCGTGTATGAGCTTATGACAGTGTGTCGGTTGTTTTTTTGACCGGCTTCGGGCAGGCTTGTGGTGGGGGGCGGGCGGTTTGTTATCTGCAGATGCTGTCAGCGTGTTGCTATTCTAAGAGAAAACGTAAAAATTATACTTGTTACACCTGCATTGAACAAAATTCTGTTGCTACACCCAAACTAAGGCTTGGTAGTAATTGCTTAAATTTCATTTATTTACTCAGTTATGTTATTAAAGGATTCATCGTCAAGAGTTTGTGTTTATTTATAACCTAGAATTTGGAATTTTAAAATATTCTTAAATAAGTATTTGGCAAAATACAATGTAGGAAGCAGTAAAACGATCTTAATCGTTTCCGGCCGCCACGACTTGTCAGACAAACGGGTTTCAGTTTTTATTATCTGATAAGTTACTCCACAGACATACCTAGACAGTAAACATGTGCCTATTGTTTGACATAACAACATACCTTGAATTCAATACCAATTATTTTATCGAGTTTAATACTCAGGTAGGTACAACACAA
Organism: Homalodisca vitripennis; assembly: GCF_021130785.1. Classification (NCBI taxonomy): domain Eukaryota; kingdom Metazoa; phylum Arthropoda; class Insecta; order Hemiptera; family Cicadellidae; genus Homalodisca; species Homalodisca vitripennis. Next base: position 3,028 of record NW_025781713.1, on the reverse strand, counting down.
TATAAATCAGTTTTAAAGTAGGTTGCCTTATACTTGTCTTCTGTATCAATACTTAAACAAATTCATCAACTTTTTAAACACCTGGTTAGATAGTTACCTATATTCAGTTATTCATTAATTAAATTTTAAATAATAATTTATGCTGCTAACACTTTAGATTCTGAATTTTGTTATTGTAAATTTAATCAACATATTCTCTTGGTGGTCTTCATCTCAAATTCTGAAGCATAATTTAATACGGATTACTGTGGTAATTGTTAAATTAAAAATTTTACCAAATCAGTCTATAATCAATTGTCAAAGAAAGTTATATTTTAGCACAAGACACTGTGAATAACAGGAAAAAAACAACTATTTTCTTCTTGGAGGATACTCGGAACCTAAATTCTGCACCCCATCTTTAAAGATCAGCCATATATGATCATGTTGTTGCCTCATTTACTCTCCAGTAGTTCAGATGCGGTGCCCAAGAATGTGATCAAATTTACTCTATCTAAGCTTCTCAAAGAATAAAGAATGAGTAGAAAGCGCAATTAGATTGACAAAAACGGTTCTTTAAAAACAGCGTATTCAATTTGGAATGACCTTTATTAAAGTTGATTGTCAGGGGATTATTTAGTTTTCAGCATTCACTTGAGGTAGCCTGTACACATTTTATTTTCTATCAGTCTGGTCTTTGGAAACTCTCACGCGAAGCAGATTACACCAAAAAGTAAATTATTATGAAAGCTGTATTTCATATCATGTATTATGCACTCACACCGTGCTTAATTTCATTTTAGAATATCATAACGAGTGGTAACTGCATTTTGGTGTTTACAAATTTGTTTTATTTTTATATTTTTTGACCGAATCCAATTGGATAGAAACCCATAGGGAACTATTAGAACTCCTACAAGGGATGTATTTATACATCACTCAATACAGTTCGCTCTTGATACTGATTTTGAAAGATAATATTGAAAATTATAGCTGTCGTACACTTTTATTAAGTCTAAATAGATCAGTTTACTGGTTGGAGTTTATTGTGTGGACAGACAAATGTACATTAATTTAAAATTATTTCAATACTGTACGATGACAGGCAAGGACTAATAGAAATATAAATATTCCAGCTCAGAGATGGTGTAATAGGCTTCACCTACCTTTAGCCAAAATAATAATTTTAATTTTTTGTATAAGGTTGCCTAAAATAAAATACATTATAGGTTCTCTCATTCTGTTTTAGAGATATGGTTATTAATTTTTTTATAGTCTTAAAAAAAGTTCTTTCATTATTGCGTTGTAGGTAATAATCATATGGTCCCTAAGTGAAAGAGTGGGATGAGGGATAAAAGTATCTGGTGTGTTTGTAGAAATATGTTAATAGAGTATGACTTTGTAAAATTGCACTGGCATAATTTATTTTGTCTAATAATGGTGTTTTGTTATGGGTAACCGTTAAAGGAAAGGTCCGATCAGCTTTTACAAATAAAATCTTCGTAAAAGTAACTCATTGCTTGCTTAAGATAATTTTTCTATTAAAATACGTTTTAACACACGCTAACTTAAATTCACTGTTTCATTTCTTATAAACAGGCTTTAGAACGTTTATAATGAAAAAAGTTAGTCGCGTCAGGCCTTCTCTGATTTCATCTGACATTATTAAAGGTCTTATAGTACTGGTAATTTAGCGTGTTATTCTTAGAGTATATTCTTGATTAAAAAAATGTAAAATTTGATCCCTTGTATTCGTTCTGGTATAAGGAGACTCACCTGGGTTCATTGATTAAATTGTTGAATAATAGTCTTGGTGGAGGCGCCGATTGCTATGTTGTTTGGGGTCCATATTGTTTGTATCTTCAGAATACGCGCTTACCACAAGTGGAATTGTCCTGAGATAATGAGAATTAAATTGAATTAGTATTTATGGAAAAATAATAAAATTAATTTAAAAGCAATTAATTTTAGAACATTCCATTTTGTATATAATTATAATATTGTCACTTATTGGGAAGTCCCCATTTTAGCTCTCAAAATTGAGTGACTCGTTTGGTTCATTCATGCGATGTGGTGGGCAATCACTGATGTGTGCTTTATTCAGTTCATTTACTGTAGTTGCATAAAGTCAACACGCATCAACTTTTGATTCATATACTTTCTGAAAATTAAAATGAGGATTTCAATTTTAATAGCATGCAATAAGCTGCTTTATGACCTATATTTCAGTATTAATAAATATTTTAAAAGCAATTCAAAAGCAGCTAAAAAAAAAACTCGTTACCCATCGTATTTTGTTCAGTTTTTAAATTAATATAAGCCACAATAGCAAAGAAGTTAGAGTTTCTCGCATTTGAGGAAATATACCTGGTTACAATTATTAACGTGTGTACGATAGGAAGCATAGGTTTCGTAGCCACAATAAATGATTTAGTTTAAACCCCTGGAAGCTGGAAACTTCTTCGCCAAAAGCCATACATCCAGGTGTTACCTTTACCTTTAGGACAAGTGGAGCACACCGGGGGAAATTGTGGGACGGGAGGGAATTTAATAACTATGGGTATAAATAGCAGTTGAGTTCATTTATCCTAGTGTAGTTATGCTTGCAAATGGAAATGGAGTAGACCAATTTAATGAAGAACATAAGATTACCAGACGGTTGGTACAATTCGAAAACATTGGCTGTGCCGACTTGTATTAAATAGATAATTCTGGGGTAACTGGAATTACCGTTGGAAGGAGTAGGCCCAGATGAGCATGATAAGGACGGCTGGACAGTACAAAAAAGAGGCTGTTATAGGCGAGGCGCAGCATCGCAGATGATGGGCAGTAGTTTGATAACGAAATTGCAGAGGTTGGGGATGAGGTAGACGTGCCGTAACTTCCAGTCTCAGTTAATCGGAAGTGATTGTAACGAGTAGAGATGATGAAGTGCTATAAGCAGTAAATCGTTTTGCTAATCGTCATCGAAACTGCGGGCTAAGGGAACTTTTTAACTGGGAGTCCAGTCAATATACATTCTTTAGTTATTTTGGAATAATTTTGGGGG